>NW_021319517.1:9849-37055 GCF_001605985.2 Dendrobium catenatum | reverse complement strand
AGATATTTCAAAGCAACCATATGCAACCGATGGCTAAATTCAGTTTGTTATCATCTCTCCCGCAAATTCTTACTAGAAAGACACATCATCGACTCGCACACTACTGCATGTTATATGTAAGTCATTAATCTTCGTTATTTTCATATGATTGAGCCCTCCCAACAGCGTTTCATGGTAGAGATATAACTAATAATAGATTTTCTTTGTGAAAATTATAAATATTTCTTTCCTATACTGTAGTTTCTTTTTTTTTCTTTTTCATAACAAGAGATTATGATATTACACCTCCCCAAGCAACATCACTCCTCAAACCTACAAAACTTCATCATCTGGACATAGATTCTATAAGAGATACATAAGCAAAGCCACTTAATTTATTTGTCCAAACCACTTTTATATTTCTTAAATAATGGAAAATGGATGGTCAAATGGATAAAAAGTAATGTCAAATAGATACACAAGCAATGTCTAATGGATGCTTCAACTTATATTTTCATTTCGGTTGGGACCATTCAAGTTCTTTATAATCTTCTGGGAGTGCAAAATCAACCTCATAATTTTCTTAAATAATGGAAAATGGATGGTCAAATGGATAAAAAGTAATGTCAAATAGATACACAAGCAATGTCTAATGGATGCTTCAACTTATATTTTCATTTCGGTTGGGACCATTCAAGTTCTTTATAATCTTCTGGGAGTGCAAAATCAACCTCATAATTTCTCTTGATAATGCTAATTGCAGAAGTGCGCTTTATTTCCACAATATCTATGTAATTCTTATTATTACTTTTATATGAAACCATGATATCAAATAGACCACCACCTTTTAGCTATAGGTGCAAGACAAGAATAAAAATCCAAACAAATATGAATAAAAGAAGTTCCAACCTAAACTAAGAACAAATTAGGTAAGGGGTGTTACCTAACATAATTAACAATAATAAATTAGAAGAACATTACACAAAATATGGGTATTAGAAAACTTAATGAAAAGAATTGAATGAAACCCACCATCACACTTGTCACACATTCAAGGTCCATAAGGTTATCTAGATTTTGAGATTCCAACTTGTCTTCTTCGTTATCCTCTTTGACCTCTTCCAGAGCATTTATTATATTCTTTCCAAGCTTCTCGGAGACAAACATATACAACAAAAACACATACACAATCTTATCCCTTCAATTAACTTCTCCGCATTACTAAATCTTTGAGCTCATTTTGCTAATCGAATAAACAAACAACCTCCACATATATATCATATATGAGCCCTTCTTAAGAGAACATTATCAATAGCTGAATAGAAATGCCTAATAGAAAAGAAAGGCAAGTTAAAGTGTCTATACCATAGCAACTTCCTATCTTTTGATGTCATTGAAACTCTATTATGATTGAACAGGTTGCTTGAGTAGATCCACCGCAAGCCATCCTCGTTGCATCCCTATAAGAGAGAGAGAGTGTGTGTGTGTGTGTGTGAGTGAGAGAGAAAAACTTAGCACCATTAATTACCTATGAGAGAGAGAGAGAGAGAGAGCAAAATGTACCTATGAAAAATACCTAGGACCTGAGCATATGATTGCCGATGGTTGATTCAACATTAAGATGGGTGGATTCAGCATCATGATGGCATAATTTGGAGTTGAGATGGGTGGATTTGGCATAGGGATGGAATAATTTGATGTCAAGATGGATGGCTTCGACATTAGGGCCATTTGATTCCACATGGATGATCGATCTCATAATGGAGATATACGAAGGCGAAGGTTGCAGTTGAGAACGAGTCGAATATGGAATGAGTATGCTAGGGAAAGAAAGGGGAGATTGACAATATAGAAGATTTATGAGCGAGTAGTGTCTTAGCTGGGGGTTTGTAAACCATTGCTAAAAAAACATTGTGAAAACTTCAATTTTTTTATAGTGAATTTAGCAGCAGTAAAAACCGCTGCCTATATCTTTTTTTAGTGGTGGTTTTCAAACTGTTGCTATAAACTACTATGAAAACATAAATTTTTTGGTAGTGAAATTTTAGTTTAATGTCTTTTTTATTAATATAAAAAATTATGAATTAATAAAAATCCTTAGATCATTTATGGAATAATGTTTTCGTATGTGATCTATAGAAGAAAGTTTTCATATGATTCATCTATCAGCATAGTTTTATCTTATTTCTTGAAAATTTCTGCCATCTTTGAGATCGATTAAAAATAAGTTGAGAGGAAGATAATTTTGATATGTATTGATGTGTATTTTTTTTTTTTTGTTAATGTTATGTGCTAGAAAATTTGTTGAGCTTGATGTTTGTTTGATATCAAAATTTTATGTAGAGTATAATACTGTAAGAAATCATAAATTTTTATGTGAAAATTTCAAAAAAGGGAAAAATCATGGAGCTTTGTTACAAGGGTAGAACAATCATCATTTTTATGGCTAGGCAAATTAGGTACGTAAATAATTATATATATATAATTTAAAGTATAAAGTTGCTTAACACTAATTCTCAATTCTTGTTCTCTCCTCTATATAAAATATATCATAGTATTTTAAGAGCTCATCTAACATACATAACATACGGCCTTCATGGAAAAACATGTAGCACAAGGCAGTGGAATGAGAAGCACTTCTGATCTCAAAATTTAGTACCTTAAGAACAACATCCTTTTCCACATGTTTGTCCTAAGCCTCTGCCTCGGGCGATTTTAGGGTTCCATCTTTTCCCCTCTCTCCGTGCTTGATGCTCCTCATTTTCTTTGCTTTTTTGCTCGTGTTTTTGGCGATTTTGTGTTTTGGGTGTCTTCTCTGCATTGGCACCCTTCTAGGGCCATTCTAATGACAGGTGCTCCGGCCTCCAATCCGAGGGTGAAGACGTCTAGCCCGACTCATGGCAATAATAAAGGGTTTTTCAGCCTAGAGAGTGGTGAGCCTTCTAAGTCTCCTTCTAGATCATTCAAAGATTTTATATCTGGAAATCCAATGGAAGGTGATATTATTCCTAACTTAACTCAATCATTTTTTAATGGTGTGCCGTTCGTGCTTCTTTCTGATGAGGATGTTCTTAAACTTGCTTCTCCTTTTCAATTCACGTTAGTTGGTAAATTTGGCTTACGTAGACCAAACCTTAACACGATCTAACATTTTTTTGGTTACCTAAAATTATCTGGTTTGTTGGATGCTCGACATATTGCAATTCAACTTTCATACGATTTAGATTACAGTAGGGTTTTTGTGAGAAGATCTTATTTTATCAACAATTGCCAAATACGGGTTTTGAAATGGACTCCTTTTTTCGATGTTAGAGAGGAATCACCTATAGTTCTGATATGGATTTCGTTTCCTAATTTGCATTTACACTTCTTTAACTCGAAAGTTCTTCACACTCTTCGTTCCATTTTTGGTCATCCCTGCAAACCGACCAGGCGAAAGCTACTAGAACCCGACCGTTTGTGGTTAGGGTTTTAGTTGAAGTCGATATTTCTAAAAAGCATGAAAAGGAGATTTGGGTGGAATCCAAAGCTTTTGGTTATTTACCAAGAGTGAAATTTGAAAAAGTTTCAGATTTTTGCTCTCATTATAAGATTCATGGTATTGTCGTTTCTAAATGCTTTACATTACACTTTGAATTGAAAAAAATTTCAAACCCATCAGTGGAAAAGGCTGATTTTCCCAAAAAAATCTAATTAATTTGAATAATGAATTACCTTCTTTACATAATGATAATATTGGGAGTATTGTTAAGCTTAATCCTGTTTCGCCGAAAAACAGAGAAACTATTCTAACTGAGAAGATAGCTTTTATTACGAATTTTGGAAATGAAGGTCATAAAGAGCCTAATATTTATGTGTCTATTGATTCTATGCTTCATAATACTACTACTCCTCAATTACCTATTCCTCACATAACCCTTGTTTCTATTATTGAACTTGAAACTACTGAAAATGATGTTTTTGTAGAAGGGGAATTTATTCCCAAATCGGGTATGTAAATTTTGAAGGATGATCAGTTAGAAAGTGTTGAAAAAGAGGACTCTATGTCCTCAAATTTTGTGGGTACTTCTTCTAAAAATAATGAGGAGGATGGCTTTATCAAGGTGGATAGAAAGAAAGAGAAGAATGTGAAAATTTCTTTACCTACTACTCCTTGTTTTACTAGAGCTCAAACTTCTTCCAAAGGTTGTAATGGTTAAGGCTCTTATTTGGAATGTGAGGGGTATTGGAGAGAATGATTCAAGAATTAGAGTTAGAAATTTGTGTAGGATTCATAACATTTAGTTGCTTGTTTTAATTGAGCCTTTTATTTCTTCGGATAAGCTTGACTTTACTGCTTCTCGTCTGCGTTTTCATATGAAGTTTTCTAATTGTTTTAATAAAATTTGGATTATGTGGAATAGTGCTCTTAGTGTGAATATTATTGATGATTTACATCTAGTTGTTAATGTTCAAGTTTCCTTTTTCAACTTTAAACGTAATGCTTCTTTTGTTTATGCCTCTTGCATTAGATTGGGTCATCTTGCACTTTGGGATCAATTAAATACTTTTGCTCTTAATTCTAACGACCTATGGTGTGTTGGTGGAGACTTTAATATTATTTCCAATGCTAATGAGAGATTGGGGGGAAATCCTCCTAATATTAAGGCCATGGAGGATTTCAACTCTATGATTAGTGATTGCAATTTACGTGACATTGGTTTTTTGGTGGTGCTTTTACTTGGAGTAAAGGCAACTTATGGCAAAGATTTGATAGGATTTTATTTAATAATGATTGGATTGTGGAGTTTCCTATGACTCATGTGGAACACTTGAGTAGAACTACTTCTAACCATGCCCCATTACTTTTGTCTATTATTGCTAATAGGATACATGCTCCTTCTGCTTTAAATTTCAAAATATGTGGTTATCTCATATGATTTTATCAATGTGATTCATAAAAAATGGATTGCCCCTATTTTTCTGAATAATGATATTTGTGGTATGCCTAAATTATAGGCTAAGTTGAGTAGAATGAAGCAGGTTTTAAAATGGTGGAATAAAAATATGTTTAAAAATAATTTTGCTAATATCAAAGAGGCTGAAAATGACGTTATTGAGTTATATAAGGTGTATGTGGATAATCTTGATATTAACAACATGTATGCTCTTAATAATGCTAAAATTAAAGTTTTTCAATTACAAGATCAGGAGGAAATTTATTGGAGGTAGAAAGCTACCTCTAAAATCATTTTGGAAGGGGATAGAAATACTAAGTACTTTCATGCGATGGCTAATAAGAAGAAGATTAGAAATCATATTTTCAAAATTGTGAGCAATGATGGGGGGATTTTTGAGAATGAGGATTCTATTTTCAATTATGGGGTGGATCATTTTAAAAATATCTTTAATTATAACGTCAATACTATTCCTATTATTAATCCTTATATTGTCCCTTATTGTATTACTAATTGTGACAACCAATTGCTTGTTCATCCTCCAAATAAGGAGGAAAGTTTGGAATATTATTAAGGAAATTAACAGTGATTCTATTACAGGACCCAATGGTTTCACCACTAAATTCCTTAAGAAAACTTGGAATATCATAAAGTTGGATGTGTTGGAAGCTGTGAATGATTTCTTTTCTGGTAGCCCTTATCCTAAATTTTTCTCTTATACTAATATTGTTTTAATTCCTTAAAAGGATGTTACTAATAATTGGAATAATTTTAGACCTATTAGTCTATATTCTTTCTTTAACAAGCTTATCTCTAAAAATTTTGCTACAACACTCGTTAATATTTTGCCTAGAATTATTTATTTTAATCATACTAGCTTTCTGAAAGGTAGGAGTATTTTTGATAATGTTCGTCTTGCCCAAGAGATCACTCATGATATCAATTCTAAGGTGAAAGGTTGTAATATCATTTTTAAACTTGATATTACTAAAGCTTATGATAACTTGACTTGGAATTTCTTATACAATATTTTTTCTTTATTTGGTTTTAGTCAAACTTTTATTCAACTTATTAAAAATAGTATTGAGAACTATTTCTTTTTAGTTATCATAAATTGGAGGAATCATGGTTTCTTTAAGTCCTCTCAAGGTTTGAGGAAAGGTGATCCTTTATCTCCTACTCTTTTTATTATTATAAAAAAAAAAAAAAAAGATAGATCCATTTTTCAAAATTCTTAAAAATTCTCAGTTATGATTATATTTTTCAGATATTAGAAAAGAAAAACTCACTCTCTAATGTAAGAAAGAAAGAATCGCAAAACATAAAAAAAATTATATCATAAATTTAACGACAAGATTACAAAATTTTGAAGGTAAAATAAAGACTTTTAATTTTATATATATAAGATAGATTACTGTAGAAAGATTGAAAAGATCTTAATTTCAAAATCTAGTTGTTAATGTGAGATAGATTTTTATTTAGAAAAGAAAATTTTACAACTAAAAGAAGTTAGAGAGAAGGAAATAATCAAGAGTGTTTTCCCCTTTTAATTGATTTTAGAGATGTTAATCTTTTACTACAAATTTTCAAAAAATAAAAATATGGCATAAAATATTAATTCAGCACTGATTAAAAGAAAAAATAAAACAACAAAGAAAATCAAATCAATAAAAATGAAATAGATACAAAAAAAGAAGAAAAAAACTATAAAAAGAAAACAACAATTAACAGATAAATGATCAAAAATAAAATTCATTCATTTATGTAAATCACGCCCAATCTAGTTCGTAAAGTTCTAAAAGTGTTGAAGGCAAGTGGTTTAGTAAAGATGTCAGCCAATTGATTCTCAATTGCCACAGTGTAACTCAATGTTTTCTTTGGTCATATGGTCTCTAATAAAGTGATGTCTTTTATCTATGTGCTTGGTCCTTGAATGTTGGATAAGATTCTTAGAAATACAGATGACACTAGTGTTGTCACAAATGATAGAAATTATGCCTACAAGTAATCCTAAATCTAGAACTTGGTGCTTCAACCAAAAGACTTGTGCCACACAACTTTCTAAGGCAATATACTAAGCTTCAGCAGTGAAAAGTACAACAGAGTTTTGCTTCCTACTAGACCAGGAGACTAAAGAATGTCCTATGAATTAGCAAGTCCCATAAGTGCTTTTTCTATCCACCTTATATCCTACAAAATCAGAATTAAAATATCCAATAATCTTAAAAGAAGTGTTGTGTCTAGAATATCAGATTCTTATGTTTTAGGTTCCTAAGAGATATCTAAAAATTCTCTTAACTGTAGTCAGGTGGGATTCTTTAGGATCAGCTTGAAATCTAGGACAGAGACAAACACTAAATATTATATCAGGTCGGCTAGAATTTATGTAAAGTAAAGATCCAATCATCCCTCCATACTTCTTTTGATCAACTGATTTTCCATTTGGGTCCTTATCCAACTGAACACTGTGGGTAATGGGAGTATTAATTGGCATAGCTTTATCCATTTCATATTTCTTCAAGATGTCAATTATGTATTTTGATTGAGTTAGAAAGGTTCCATCTTCTCGTTGTCTTATATTAAAGCCCAAAAAGTAGGACAACTATCCCATCATACTTATCTTAAATTCTCTACTCATTATTTTAGAAAAATCATCATATAGCCTTTTATCAGAAGATCTAAAAAGTATATCATCGACATAGATTTGAATAATGAGTAATTCATCTCCTATTTTCCTTAGAAAAAGGGTGGTGTCAATGCTCCCCTTAATAAACCCCATCTCTAGTAAGAATGTGCTAAGCCTCTCATACCAAGTTCTGGGTACTTGCTTTAATCCATATAAGGAATTTTTTAATTTGAAAATATGATTTGGAAATTGGGAACTCTCAAAACCTGGGAGTTGCTCTACAAATACATCCTCTTTTATTACCCCATTTAAAAGGCACTCTTAACGTCCATTTTGAAAAGCTTGAATCCTTTATAACAGGCAAAGGCTAGTAGGACTCTAATGGCATCCAATCTATCTACAGGGTTAAAAGACTCCTCAAAATCAATCCCTTCTATTTGATTGTACCCCTTAGCAATCAATCTTGCCTTATTCCAAAGAACCACACTAGAATAATTCATTTTATTCTTAAAGACCCATTTGGTTCTAACTATACTTTTGTACCTTTGGTCTTTCTATAAAATCCCAAACATTATTCCTAACAAATTAGTTTAATTCCTCTTGCACGATTAAGATCCTAAACTCATCAGAAAGGGCTTAATTGATGTTGGTGGGTTCAGTCAATCAGATAAAGGCAGATTGGTTCACTTTCTTCCTAAGTCCATACCTAGACCTAACACCTTCAAAAGGGTCTCCTATGACCAGTTCTTTAAGATGACTCAAAGAATATCTCCAATCTATAGGCATGATGGTTGTAGGTTCAACCATTTCCTCCAAATTTGTATTTTCTACTCCTTGGGTAATCTCACCTGCTCCTTCAATGTTTTGGGGTTCTACCCTCTCCTCCAAATTTTTAACTCTAGTGGTAATCTATCCAACTTCAACTTCATCCTCAACTCTAGACATCTTAGGATTAGATTTATCAAACACTACATGAGTAGTCTCCACCACCACCAAAGTTCTCTTATTAAACACCCTAAAGGATTTCCCCACACTTGAATATCCTAAATAAACTCCTTCATCAGATTTTTGATTAAATTTTCCTAAGTGTGATTTCCCATTATTAAGAATGAAAACCTTACAACCAAAGACGTGGAGTTGGGAAAGGTTGGGTATCCTTCCCTTAAGGATCTCATAGGATGTCTTATCAAGTTCGGCTCTCACATTCATCCTATTCAACACATAACAAGCCGTGTTTACTACTTCAGTCCAAAAGTATTTTGGAAGTGAATACTTAGCTAGTATGGCTCTAGCGGCTTCAACTAATGTTCGATTCTTTCTTTCAGCTATCCCATTCTACTGAGGGGTCCTAGGAGCTGAGAAGTTATGACTAATCCCCTTATCCTCATAGAAGTCTCCAAATCTCTCATTTTCAAACTCTCCCCCATGGTCACTATGGATGGTGAAAATCTCGCAACTAGTTTTTTGTTTAATCCAAGTGAAGAAGGATCTAAACTCATTAAAAGACTCATTCTTATGTGACATAAATCTAATTCAAGTAAATCTCGAGTAGTCATCGACAATCACAAATCCATAGACTATTCCCCCTAAGCTGGCAGTGCTAATGGGTCCAAACATATCCATCTGAAGGACTTCTAAATGTCTAGAGGTCCTAATGTCCTTAATGGAGTGAAAAGTGAATTTAATTTGCTTCCCTAGTTGGCAGGCATCACGAAGGTGATCTTTTGATAATTTAAGCTTGGGGACATCTCTACCTAGGTCTTTTTGGGTCACTCTCCTAAGAGTTTTCATAGTCGCATGACATAATCTCCTATGCCACAACCATAAATCATCAGTAGCAATTTTTAAGCAAAATGAAGCGTCACTTTCAATATTATTTAAGTCAAGCATTTAAACATTATTGATCCACTTTTCCTGTAAAACAGTGTTGTTATTTAAGCTTGTAATGCAAGAATTTGCCAAGAATTTTATGATGAAGCTTTTATCGTAAAGTTGACTGATGCTGAGCAAGTTGTGTTTCTGTTCATCTACAAGCATAACATTTTTAATCAAAAGGTTCTTGGAGTTTCTAATTATACCTGCGCCACTACCATCATGTGGTGTTGTCTCCAAGAGTAACCTTGCCTCCAGCCATGGCCTCCAGTGAAATGAATTGATTAGCATCTCTAATCATATGTCATGCGCATCCATAGTCCAGGTACCACATGCTCTCATGAGGCCTTTTATGAGAGTTTTCTTAAGTTTTCAATATAATGCATGAATTTGTTCAAAAACTTCAAGTAATTATACGTAGGTTAGCTCATATACCTCTTCTTGGTCAAACTAACCAAGATGATCGTCCGGCATTAAGCTGAAGTTTATAGTCTCATCTTCAACTTCATTCTCAGAGGAGTTCAATGCTGAATCTGCCTAGAATGCCTTTTGGAACTTTTTCTTGTCCTTTTTAAACTTGGGTTTCTCCTCGCCCTTTTTCTTACTTGAGTTAGTTTTAAGTGTAGGACAATCAGCTTTAACTTGTCATGGCTTCCTGCATTCAAAGCAGACCATATTATTAGAATTCTTAAAATTTTTGCTACCCTTACCTTTAATCCAATTTTGATTGTTCTTGTGTTTCTTCCTTAGAAAGCTTTTAAATTACCTCATGATGAAGGCAACATAATCGCTTTTGACATGGAAGAATCAGTATCCGTGTTGTTGGCCTTTAGCACCACAATTTTCTCTTTTTTTCTCACCTACATCAAGAATTCATTGATTCACCAATTACTCATAAGTAATGAGTGATCCAAGCAAATTATTAATAGAATAAGTATTCAAATCTTTAGATTCAAAATTACAGTGATCTTAGCATTACAATTATGTTAGATATGAACTGACGGAAATTTCTGACTGTTTCTTTGCCATAACTTATGGCAAAATTTTTTGCTAGAGCTTATGGTAGAATTTTCTATAAAAATATGATAAATTTTTGTCGTATCTCTATTTTTTGATGATATTCTGTTGGAAATCCGTTAAAAACATATAGAAAAAAACACTCCTCTTATGTTTTCTATAATACAAAAAACCTGCATAAAAATATGTATAGGTGGTTTAACTGTTTTGATTAAATATATATATATATATATATTATATAGTTTTGAAAAATATTTAATTATCTTTGGGAATATTTAATTTTTTTTAAATTTTGAAATTGAATGCATCATTATGAACAATATCATCGCCTCGAAGACGATCATATCGTTCCCTAATGGGTTCAAATTTCAGAATTCCTAATTTTATCTAAGATTATCGTAGTCAACCTCAAAGGAGAATCACATTTGCCCCGTAGGATCCAAAAAATGGAATCTAACAATTAAATTTGACTTTCTAATTGGATAAAAATGATCATTAATTTTATAATCAAAATCAGGATAATAGAATGATATAATTCTCCAAGGAAAGAGAATTAATTGAGGTTTTGAAAAAGTTGAAATTTGAAAATCAGTCCTGGGTTTCTAAATATCCTACGAGCACAAGCCCTCGTAAGTTAATTACATCATAAGGAAATAGGAATTTCCTATGAATACTCTCGATTAAAATAGCGGTAGAAATTTTATTTAGGATTTTCAAGATCGATGTCAAAGGAGATAAAGGTTGGAATTTTCAATAGGAATTGGTATCAATTTTAACATTTATTTTTTGGAGTCGAAGGAAGAAGTGTAGGAAGTGTTTTTAAAGATTTTGAAAATAATTTAAGAAAACACCCTCTAGCCTATCCTAAAGTGTTGGGTTTGAAATTTGGAAATGGAAAGGAATTTTAGTTAGTGATCAATTTTATATAGAAATGTGATGATTCAATTCCCGCGAGGTGAGGTCCTTATGGCCTGAAGCCAGCCTCGAAACCTAAGTCTAAAATTGGGTACTGAAAGTGACCCAAACCATAGCTAATGCAGTGCAAATCTGGTCTTACCCCGGCCTGGATTGGGGAGCCAGCTAAACCACCTAAATGATTTAAAAATATGTATTCGGTCTTTTAATGTTGAGTGGTAGGGACATTATTTAGAAAAGTTTAAAGGAATGGGGTCAACATCTAGAGCGGATCCTAATTGGCCATTTGACTTATGTTGGGTGTTTCATGCTTAAGCTAATGCAATTAAAGTTTTAGAGATTTTTAAATTTGTTGCTAATGCGATGCATGCTGATTGACTCGATTAAATGCTTGAATTTAAATTAAGACTTTTGAAATGAGAACTCCCGGCGGTCTCGGACTTACTTCTTAAAATATTAGGGTTTCTATGTGAGCTTAAATGTTTTAATTTGATTTAAGTAGAAAAAAATTTAATGAGTCCTTAAGAGCCTACGATTAGGTTCCAGGCTAAATCAAAATGCGACATGCAAGAGCTCCAAAAAACTAAAAAAAGATGGCAGATCCTAATCATAGTCAACACATCAATTTAATAAATAAATCAATTAAATTAATAACTCAAATTGAATGTCCATGTGGCAAGTGCCACTTATTATTACAAATCAGAATTTGCAGAAAAGTAAAGTGGCCGGGCACCACTGACGACAACCCGGATTCTACTCCAAAGACTTAAGTAACTTTAAGAATGGGTCTTCTCGTTATCCACTTCTTCGTCCCTTTCCTGCTTCTTGGATCGTCGGGTCCGGATATCCAAATGAAAAGAAACTCACCCTTGGAAGGGGTGTTATCTTTTCTCTTTGGATATTTTAAAATTATCCTAATTTGGAGCTCCAAATGGATAGGGACTCCCCCCTAAGGGATGTCCATTCCTCTTTAAATTCCAAATTGGATGTTATCCCATCTCAAATCACTTGAAATTATAACTCAAATCAAATCAAATTTATACTAATCAAAATTGAAAAATCTAGACTCGATCCTGTAGGGTTATCCTAATAATTAGCAGTTATATAAATAATCTCAAGCAGTTAATATATTTGAAATTTAAATGCTCAACAGAGTGCAGTAAATAAATAAACATAAAATCAATCAATTCTAAGCTAACAATCAACATGCAGTGAAAGCTCGAAAACCCGTCACACAGCAGAAAAGTAAACACCGGCCTAGCCTAGAACTAGAGTTGGCTGTCCTACCAAACCATCTAAAGTGTGTGAGGTAGGCCGTGTGGTTTAGATATGTCATATGGAGGGCAATTTATTAAAGTTGTTTGAAGTTTTGATTGGTTGAAAGGCTTAAGGGAAGATTTAAATTTGAGTTTAAGTATTAATGATTTGAAATTGATTTTAAGATTTTTTAATGATTTCTGGAATTTTAAGACAATTTTCAAATTTTTGGAATTTTCTGGATTATTTTAATCATTTAATTAAGGGGTCAAAAGTTGACTTTTTAATTAAGAGAGTTTTCTATAAATTTAGTATTTTATTAAGATATTAGACCTTAATACGATCAGTTAGACTGTAAGTACGCTGAAATTGGATTTTTCTGCAATTAGTTAAGAATGTTTGATGTTTTGAACTGATTTTAACTTAGGTTTGACCAAAAAGTTGACTTTTTAACTTTGACTGATTTTGGAAGGTTTGAAATTTTTAATAAATACTAGACTTGATTTTGAGTTGAATACCATTGAGTTTGGTCAATTTGGAGTTTTCTAGAGTTAGTTATAATTTTTCAAAGTTTTGTATTTTTTAGAATTATTAAAATTGTTTAATTAAAGGGGTTTTAATGATTTTGCTCTTGATGAACTCCAAACTCCTTGAAATCAACTCCAAAGGTCAGGAATGACCTAAGAAGAGATTCCCAAGTGTTTGAAACATTTCTAGAATTTTAAATATTTTTTAATTAATTAAATTAATTAAACATTGAATTTCACTTAAAATTAAATTAAAGCTAGATTTGATGTCAAATTGAGTTGGTTTCAATTTTCATTGATTAAAGGTTTAATTCTGGTCAGTTAGAGGGGTTTTATGTATTTTTTTTAAACTTGATTTATTGTAAATTTTGAAAGTTTTAATGCTTAATTAAGGGGTTAACTTTGACTTGTTTAATTTTTTAATTTAATAAACTCCAAATTGGGTGAAATTTGAACCTAAGGTTTAAAATGTCACTAAGTTTAATGTTCTCAAGTTTCACACCTATTGGGTATATGTAGAATTTCCTAGGATTTTTCTAAATTAACTAGACCTTGTCCTTAATTATTTTTCGTAGGTGTTTCTACTGTTCAAATTGGCTTGAAATGTAGTGTTTCTAACCCTGGCATACATTAATCCACACCACAGAAATTTCACAGCAAAACATTGAGAATTTAAGGAGTTATGAATTTTTAAAATTTAGAGTCCAAAATGAACATTTTATCTTGGAAATTCACATCACAAAAAACCATTAGGTATCTGACCCTAAAAAAATCAATAAACATGCTTAAGATACCCAATAATCTTTCACCAAAATTTGGACTCCAGTTGACTACTGGATTATGAGAAAATTACAAAAAACATAATTTAAACGATTGTAAATATCTCACAATACAGAGGCTAAATCAACTTGATTTTAATTTTATAATCAACTACATTAAATTTCCTTTTCAACGAGTTTAAGAACTTCCAATTTGGTGAAAAATTCAATTTTCTCTGAATTTTGGAAGATTTGGGCATTTTTTGAATTTTTTTTGACAATTCTTGGTCAAACTGATCGCCAGAATGGCGGCGCCAAATGGGAACGTGCCACGGGGTCATCTCTGGGCCGTCCGATCACGCTGAAGGTGCGATCGGACGGCTCTGGTTGAACCAGGGCTAGAAAACTTCAAATGCCCATAACTTTAAAAATACTCAACGAAATTGCATGAAATTTGAAGGATTGAATGCAAGGGTTGCTGGGATGTTGCCATGTGTCCCATGAGTGGTTGAGAGCAGAGGATCAAAGGACAAGAGGACACATGATGTGGAAAGGCCTCTTGGTCCTCATTTTGACACATGGAGTGATCTAAGCCATTGGATGTTGATCTAAGGGCTGGGATAGGGTCTAGGAAGGTTCTAGAGTCCCCTTGAAATGCTGGATGGGCTTGGGTTAGAGGGGTTCAAATGAATCACTTTGGGTCATAAAGGCCTATTGGGCCTTTAATGGGCCACTAAGCCAAAATTGGTTGACTTGGCCAAAATGACTTGGGTTTGACTCAAAATGAGTTTAGAAATATTCAAGACATTGAATTGATTGAGTTTAAAAGTTTAAAGGCATTGATCCGATTAAATGGGTTGAAATGACCCATTTGAACTCTTAAGGGCTCATTAGGTCAATCTTGGTTGACTTGGTCAATCAGGTGGGTCCAGGGTCTAGAAATATATTTAATCAATTTGAAATGATATTTGGAGACCATCGGAGGTGGTCCCGAGGTCTGGGGAGGTCAATTCAGTCAAAATGCCTGTTTTGACCCTTAAGGGCCTGTTTGGTCAACCTAGGTTGACTTGGTCAACCAGGTGATCCATGGTCTGGGTTTGAGTTGAACAGGTTCGATTTGATATTTGAAACTTGCTGGAAGTGGTTCCAAGCAATTCGGAGGTCGTTTTGTTTGAAATCAATGTTTGACTCCTTAAGGGGTATTTTGGTCATTTTGACCCTGGTCAACTGGGGGTCAAAGTGGTCAACCAAAATGCAGTTTAATATTCAATGAGTCATAATTAAGGGTTTGGAAGTGACTAGAGGCTCTGGTGAAGGCTCTAGTGTCAAAATTCACCAAGTGGCAAGTCTAATGGCATAGACTGTAAATATTTACAGGTTTTACAGCCTTTGAATTTTGATTTAGATTCTGGGGTTAGAGACCTCAGAATGGGTTCAAATTTGGAGGGTAGCCTCTAGAGACATGTCCCATCAGTATGCAATTGAGAGACTCAGAATTAGAGGTCAATTGACTGGGTTTTGAAGTGTTTGAAAAATCCCTAAAAAAGGTCTTTAGGACAGGGCCTTTGGACTTAGGATTTGGGTTTGAATTTTGGATTTGATCTGGATTTTGAGTTTGATTAATTAAGTTTGAGTTATCTAAATCATTCATGATCATTTGGAGGATCATAATTGATTGGATAAGGTTGAAGTTTGATTAGAAATAATATTAAGGTTTGAACTAGAGATTAAGATCTTGAACTGGACTAGAGACTGGATTTTGATTGAGGTTTGATTTGAATTGAGATATGGGTTAGCTTAAGGCCAGGATTGGTTTGAAGTCTAGATTGATCCTAAAATCTAAAGGGATTCTAGGGTCTAGGACTTAGAGGAGTCATAGGTTCTAGATAGGTTATATGATCTAGGCTCCTGAAGAATCCTAAGACCTAAATAGATCTTAAGGTCTAGATCTAGGAGAATCCTAGAATTTAAATTGACTTGGAAGAATCCTATAGTCTAGGATAAATCTTAAAGTCTAAAATCTAAAAGAGTCTTAAGATCTGAAATAAATCCTAAGATATAGATTTATCTGGAGGAATCCTAGGATTTATCATAGAACTTAGGATCTAAAATCTAGAAGGATCTTAGAATTCAGGAAAATCCTAGGGTCTGGATTAATCTGGGATCAGGATTAATCTAGGGTCAAGATTGGCCCAAGTGACCTCATACAAAAATGAGGTCAACATTGACCAAGTATTATTCTATTTCAGTTTGATCATACTAAAGATTAACCTCAAGCCCTTATCTTTTTGCTTTATTTTACTAGACATTTGCAAGAGGATGTACATCGTGTGTGCATTTTGCTAATGATATTATTGTTGGTTATAAGGCTAAAGAAGGAGCTGAAGAAAAACATAAATTATAGAGTTTAACATTAGAGACTAAAGGTTTTCATTTGAGTAGATCTAAAATCAAATGCATGGATTATAATTTTAGTAGTAATAGATCTAATGAGGGTTTGTGACATCAAGCGATCAAGTAATTAATAAGTGTATCCATTTTAGATATTTTGAGTATATTAGTCAAAGTGATGGTGAACCTGATGGGGATATTTCAAAGTGATGGTGAACCCGATGGGGATATTATTAGTAGAAATCAAGTTGGATGGTTAAATTCGAGGAATGCTTTGGGTTTATTGTGCGATAGAAAAGTACCACTCAAAATTAAGAAAAAAAATTATAAGATAGAGGTGAGACCTACAATGAATTATGGTGAAGAATGTTGTCCATTAAAAGAGAAGCATAATATTAAGTTGTGCTGCTGAGATGAGGATGCTCAGGTGAATGAGTGGATTTACTCTTAGAGACAGAATCCAAAATAAATTTAATAGTGAAAAGGTTGGAGTAGCTCTAGTAATAGATAAGATTAGAGAGATAGATGGTTTAGTCATGTAAAATAGTGACCTTCTGATGACCCTGCTAAGAGAGTAGATGTATTAAATTTGGCTTATGTTAAGAAAGATTGAGGTAGACCTAGAAAGACTTGGATAGAAAATATTAGAAATGATCTTTCTTTATTAGATTTAAATGAGAATTTGACTTTTAACATGACACTATGGAAAAAAAAAAAAAGATTCATGTACATGACCCCATGTAGTGGGATAAAGGCTTGATGTTGTTGTTGTTGTTGTTATTGTTGTTGTTGTTGTACCATTAGGGAACTAAGTAGTGATCGATGTTCAAACTAAGAGATTAACTTGCATAGAGCTAGTAATAATACTTGGCTTTTGCATTTTAAAACATTAATTTGGCAAATAAAAATATATGCTTCTACACTTGCAATGGTTGAAATTATCAAGGAGGATGGAGTGCATAATTAATAGTTTGTTGAAACTAGCATCTTAATAGATGCAATGTAATTTTTTTACTTTGTCTTGACAATACACTTGATGATAGATTTGTTATACATTATAAATGGATTTTTACAAGTCTCATAAGGAAAATATTATGATATTGTGGAAGTAATAAAAATGATATAGTATTTGACTAACAATTTCATATGTTTAGAGATATTAGATGAGATTCTTCATTAGATAAAATATCTTATTTTTGTAATATTTTTGAAATTGATATTAAAAATAAAACTCTAAATTTAAGGCTCACTAGTGATCTGTATGGAGAGGTGATGAAATAATAAATTGTAGTATTATTATGTTGATTTAATTATATTGTTATTAAAATACAATTTTAATAATTGAATAATCACTTCTCTGAATTTAGTATAGACTTTCATCTTTATATGGCGTATCTAAACTCAAGTAATTCATTCTATGCATACTATAAGTAAAAATTGATATGACTTGCAGTGTTATAATTGACTAATTTTCTTACAATTCAAGTTGGGACTATTGAACAACAACTATCTTTATATATTATTAATATATGTGCTAGTAATGAGTTCTTATCTTTGACTAATTTTTTTGATCTTATAAAATAAATTATTATTGTTTAGAATGATGTGGCATATATCCTAGCTCATAGGCTTATTATTTGGCATTGACTTTGCCAGTTGATATAGCTACAATAGATAGAGCATTTTATTAAATGAAGATTATCAAGCATCGTTTACCACTATAGGAAATTCAGCCTTTGCGGCAGAGCCGCAAAACAAGTGAAATGGATGATGATTACTTCAAGGATTTAGTAGTACCATACATTTAAAAAGAAGTATTTGACTTGATTTCGAATGAAATCATAATAGAATGTTACCAAATATATATAAAATACATTGCAAAACTTGTAATCATTTTTTGATTTAGCAATCATTACAAAATATAACACTTTGCTTTAAAATGTGTTAAAAAAATTTTATTTTTATATTTTTAGTTTTGTAATTAATGAGTTTATTCATCCTCAAGAGAAAAACATATATCGCCACTATGCTCAAGCTTGATTCACAAATTAATGCTTTGAATCAAGTTTGAGTAGAGCAAGCTTACGACTCAATGGGGTGGCCTACTTTAATCAAAATTTTAAAGTATTTTGATTTCCCTTCTTTATATGCAAACTATATTGTTGAATGTGTGACTTGGCCTAAATTTTCTATTCTTGTGAACAGCACCTATTCTAAGTGGATTGATGCTAAATGCGGCTTTCGAGACAAGGATGCCCTCTTTCTCTGTTCTTATTTGTTATGTGTGCTCAATTGTTATCCAATGCATTCTTTCATAGAGGAAGTTCAAATGGGATTAGTATTTCTCCAAACAGTACTAGAGTTTCTCACTTGCTTTATGTCGATGACATCATTATTTTTTCTGAGCAAATAAGAAATAAGTTAAGGAAACAAAACGCATTCTTTTGGACTTCTGTGGTTGGACTGGACAGAAGATCAATATGCAGAAATCTGGTATACTCTTTGGTTTGGCGGTGAAGAAAGGGAGGAGAAAGATTTGTAAGATAATGAATTTTAAAGAGGTTCAGGAATTCACTTATTTGGGTACTAAAGTGGCTTTGAGGAGACTAAAAATTTCATATTTTCAATTGATTGTTGAAAAAGCTCTAAACATGCTAAATGTTTGGGGAGGGAAGCTTATTTCTCTTGCTGGCAAGATTACTTTAGTGAAATCTGTTTTACTATCCTATCCGATTTTTCATACTGCTCTTTCATTGGTGCCAAAAAAAATATTGTATGAAGTTGAGAAGGCTTGCAGGGATTTTATCTGGAGCAAAAGCGAATGCAAGAAGGGAATGCATTATGTGAGCTGGGAAATGATGTGCAAACCAAAAAAACTAGGTGGTCTCGGCATAAGCTCCTGCTCGGCAAAAGCAGGTCCATTAAGAGTTAAGTTGTCTTTGAGGTATTGTCAGGAAAAAAATTCTCTTATGCACAAGGTTCTATTTCCAAAATACGGCCCAATTATGGTTGATGATTATAATAGAAGAGGAGGATCTAGTTCATGGAAGCTTATTCAAAATGGTGGTGAATTCTTGAAGCCATTAGTCAGATGGTCTGTTGGTAATGGCAGGTTAATCAACGTGCATAAACATATCTGGATACTCGATAAAAGCTTGAGGTATTGGCCTACGTTTGTAAATGCAGATTTAGAAGGGGAGGCTTCAGTAGATAAGTTCATTATAAATGGAAGGTGGAACATCCAGATATTGCAAAATTTTTTTGGGATTGATTTGGTTAAGATAATCTCACAAATTCAAATTCATGAAGAGGAAGAAGATAGTTGGGAACTTTTAAACAATTTAACTGGGAAATCTTTGACTGCTTTAGCAGTGGAAGCATTAGAAACAGGGGAAGCTGATTGTATTGAATGGAGTTGGTTTAAGAAATCAAAGTTAAATCCTAGAGTGGATTTGTGGTGGAGACTATTCAAGAAGGCTGTCCAAACTAGCCATTTTTTGTGCTATAGAAGATTACAAGGTAATGATTTATGTCCTAGAGGATGCAAGAAGGTTGAAGACAATGATCACATTGTCTATGGATGCAAAAAACTTACTGATGTGGTGGAAGTTTTAAACAAGTGGGGTTTTGAAATTCCTTCTTTTCAGTCATTGGATGCTTGTTTCAAATGGCTAAATCATCAAACCTTTGGATGATAAATCTATATTGCAATACGGTGTATCAGTTTTGGAAGGCAAGAAACACGTTTATACATGAGAAGAAAATTTTGAGTCCTGTAATGATAGCTTCCAATGCGGTAAGCTATACTGCTGCCTTCAAAAATTCCTGCTGTTATTTTTCAGGCAATGAGGTTGCTTATCAACCCTCTCGGTTGCTCAAACCTTGGCATCCTCCTCCGTCTGATTGGATAAAAGTGAACATTGACGCTGCTCTTTTTAAATCCTACAAGGCGGGGATAGGAGGAGCTTTCAGAGCTCATCAAGGAAGACTCTTATTGGCTTTCGGTAGAAAACTTATATACAGGGATCCGGGAGCATTGGAGTTACAGGCTATTATTTCTCTAAAACTGGTTTTCAAGGAGTGGATGAGTCAACAAAGGAATCATAATTGAAGGAGATAACAAAAACGTCATCAAGTTCATCAAAGGTATGATGGAAAAAGAGATCAAATAGCTTTAGATTTATCTTTCATTAAAGAATTTAATTTTGTTGTTTTCAATCATGTGGGTAGGGATAGCAACAAGCTTGCCGACCTTTGTGCGACTTATTCTTGTTTTGGGTCTTTTCTTTGGGATGATTTAGGTACTAATAATATCCCTCATTCCTTTATTAGTTTGTTAAAGGAGGAGTCGGATTTTTGTAGTTTGTAAAGTCTTTTTTTCCATTAATAAAGCTTTTCTCTGCTTTCTCTTAAAAAAAAAAAAAAAAGAATCAAGTTTGAGTAAGGATAATCTCAAGCTTCACTTAATTCAATTACAGTCCTACAAAACTATTTAAACTGCATTAAGGTCAAATATTGTGAATGGGCTTATTACTGCTTCAAATTTGATCTTTTTAAATCTCAACCTCCAATTATGTCTTCCTAGGAAGCTCAAACTTCAACAAACAAACCTCCACTCAGGTCTTCCTTCGAAGCTCAAACTTCAACAGATCACTTGGCTTTTGATTTCTTTGCCTATTTCTATCCTTCCCGCATATTTGGTATTTGTTGGGGCTTTGCCTGATCTCATTATGTTTTTTGATTTATGGGTTTAGACTTCTAAGGGGATTTCTTCTTCTATTTTCTTTTGTAATCTTCTCATATGTGGAGTTGGATGTTGTCAACTTTGGATTTGTCTCTATATTCCTGGATGTCTTCATTTTAAACATGTTCACATGTTCTAGATCTACTTGTGGTATTTTATTTTACAAGTTTCTGATGTTGGTTCCTCATTAGTCGATCTTGTTGCCTATCAAAGTTTAGGCTTCATTTTTTAGGTTGATTTCTTGCCTCATTATTTTTCTTTTTATATCTTATCTAGTCTCAAAAGCTGTGCTCTTTAGTTTTTTTTTTTTTTTTTTCCATTTTTAATTTTAGCTCGAGGAGCATTGATGACAAGCTTTGGTTTCTTTTAAGGGCCCTTGACATTTTCTTTTGATTGATATAAAATCATCATCTATAAATTGGCTTTTCCAAAAAAAAAAAAAAAAAAGCTTCAACAGGCATTCTTAGGAGAAATTAAATTGCAAAAAAAAAAAAAAAAAATTCTCGCTCTCTCTCTCTCTATATATAAGGAATTTGCAAGTGATTTTGATTATGAAAGTCCAAATTCAAAATACAATTAAAATCTTCTCCAATTTTGCAAGAAAATGATGTTAACAACAATCTAAGGTTCCTTATATGGGAAAAAATATTTTTATATAATTAATTTGAGAATTTGAGGGCTTAAATAAAAATTTAATATAGATGAACTTGAACTAACTTCAATCTTTAACTTTCTTTAATCATCAATTTATTCATACACAAAAGAACACAAGCATATTAATTTTAAAATTTGCAAGTGATTTTGATTTTGAAGGTCCAAATTCAAAATACAATTAAAATTTTCTTCAATTTTGCATGAAAAGGATGTTACCAATAATATAAGGTTCATCTGTAGGGGGAAAAATATTTTTATATAATTAATTTGAGAATTTGAGCGCTTAAATAAAAATTTAATATTGATGAACTTGAACTAACTTCAAGCTTTAACTTTCTTTAAACATCAATTTATTCATACACTAAAGAACACAAGCTTTACACAATAATCACAGTTGAACAAAAAACACAACATCTAACATGAATTACACAATCTCAATATCTAAAAGCAAATTACAATCACTTTCATGTCCTAAGAGAGTCCCACAAATTTTATTTACAAAATTGCAACGTATATTCCAACTAAATCAAATAGGAATAGCTCTGAAAACAGGGGGATAAATGACATGAACAGGATGTGCCATGATGTGCCGTGCCTTCGTGCGCCTGAACATATAGACTCGTCTATCAGATTAGCTAAAATGACCCCTGCCCCTCCCCCAATATTAGAGGAAGCATCCAACCAATAAGAACGATCAACAGAGAAATATATCAACTTGCTAACCAAATGAGCTTTCAACTAATTATTGGAAATTAAAGAAATTGGCGCATCAACAAAGTGAGCAAGAGCAAGCACCCCCATTGACTTATTCATAACAGCTACAAGAGAACTTTCAATTGTAATACACAAGTTAGATAATCCAACATTCACCACCTTATTAACTTCACATTTACCCTCTAACTCATCTAGCAGATTATCACCATAAATAATACCAATAGGGGACTTCTCAACAATAGTAAGGGAAACAACTAGTGAGTAACCCGCATGCACAGTAGCCCTCTTTAGATCAGCAGCAAGAGGATCCAAACTAGCCACAGGGACATCAACAATACCCAGATCAAACACCACTAAATGCCCCACATCATACGTAGGCCGACTACTATTAGCATCGTCATGAACAACAACATAAATCACAGGAAAAATACTATAGTTATTGACCTACTCTGAAACTATAGGATTAATATCTCCCATAATATCGAAAACATGGGACTTTAGACAAATGTGGATGAAGTATATGGCATTCAAGTTTTGAATGCCCCAAAGACTTACAATGAGAACAATACGAGGGAAAAGCCTCCATAACTACCGATTGAATATAACCCAAGCTATTAGGAGCAACCCAAACCTTATCAAGAAATTTTTTGATGACATCCAATTCCATGAGGACACACGCAATCGAAGGCCTACAACTAGTAGAAGTAGCATGATCAATTTTAAGAGGGCATCCAAACATATAAAGAACCAAGCCCATGAAGAATCCTTGGAGAAAAAAATATGCTGTCTTAGGTTGGGAAAAGAAACTCATATAGGAATAATGGGTTATTCAATTTCAATATCAAAGGTAGGAGTCCACGTAAAAACCTTCATGAAGCAATTGTTCACAAAGTATGAACAGTGAGAAAACACACGACAGTAGTCTAAGTCATTCAAAAGTTTGATCAGAACATGCTTTGGATTTAGAAAGTAATAACTGAGGATTCTCCATTGAGTTTAAGATTAAAATAGAATTTGTGAATAACCTCAAGCGTATGTCTACGAGAAGGAAATTTTCCCACTAAAGCGAACTCGAAAGGAGCAGCGAGTGCTAAAACTTCCTCTTCCAAAATCCACAATGAGGGCAAACCACGATGTGAGGAGATTTTGAGATCCGGGAAAAACAAAGAAGAAGAACTACCACATAAATCATCACGAAAAGATCTAGAAGATGTATTGCCCACTCAGAAACCGAAATCTTTAAGTCATTTGCCACGAACATGGCGACAAAATAGGGAATGCCTTGTGAGAAGGAAACCCTAGCATAGCACATCTCAGAGATGTGAACCTCTATGTTGGTAGGATATTTCTATTTCTATATAATTAATAACTTCTATGAAGAAGTGGATTCAATGGTATAATGTAAATTAATTTTTAAGAAGAACGATTTACTCAGCAATAAGATTAGATTTGTTATGACTGAAGTACAATCATACTTAATTTTCTCTTTGCCCTTTTAAATGGATTTGGGAGCTTAATAATAGCTTATTTACTTCCGAAATTAAATCCAACTTGCGAATCATAGTCATTAATGAAATAACTCTACGAATCCTTGTTAGATGGCGATGGATAGCATAGTTAGGTTGATCGAGAATTTACCTTAAAATTTATGACTCGCATGCTGACAATCAAGGCCATATATATTTGATTCATATTTTAAGTTTATAACTAGATCCATCAAATTGAAATAATGTACATTCCCATTCATATGTAGGGCCCGCATATTTAACAGAAATTTATGATACTTCAAATTGATAAAAAGATGCTATACCTTTAAATGATTATCATCTTATGTACTTGAAAATTGAGTGTTTAGTTAATTCTTAATCCACATAATAATATGATGTATTTTTTTAATATTATGTATTAATTTGATGCTAAGTTATTTTAATAAGTCATTAGCATTACTCTATTAAAGTATTAGAATTTAGTATTGTTTTAAAAATAAGATCAGACTGGCCAGTTCTACACGGGAAATTGGTTGGCTAGCTGGTTCAAATTTTCTCTAAAACCAGCTTTGCAATTAACCGGTTTCCCCGCCAAACCTCTTCTAGTTTTTAAGAACCTGCTATTTTATGATTAATATTTTTAAATAATAAAAATAAATTAAATTTACTAAATTTAAATTAAAAATAACTTTTAATTTGTTATAATAATCAATTTTTAAATAATTTGGAGCCGTCTTAATTCCGATTCTAGCAAAACATATAGTCGAATTGACATTCTCAAAGAGAAGAGCCTAACGACATCAAAATCAATCCAATCCAAACCCAAAAATGGATCCAAATTAAGGGCCCAAAGCATATTTGAAAGCATCAAAATATAAATTAGAATATCAAATGATATCCAAATATGACATTCTTATAGTTGAATCGAGGGTCTCGACAAGAAGAATCCGATGAGCCCAAGATCATCAAATTCTAACATTAATAAGGTACTAAAATGCTTGATAAATGATCTATTATCAAGAGAATCAATATTAGCCATCCATCAAAAATACTCCGAACATCCAACCGTAATAAGACTTCTGTTCAACCACCATCCGTCACCGAACTTCTACCCCGTCTCCAATTATCGTCAGAAGACCGCCTGGCCACTAATCGTCTTAAGATCTCTACTCGACCATTGACAATCGTTAGACTTCTTCCCGGTCATCAGTCGTCGCTAGACTTCTGGCTAGTCACTGACCGTCATTTCTACCATGCTATTGACCATTGTTGGGGCTTTGTCTTATCTCTTTTAGTTTTTTTTTTCATTTATGAGTTTAGATTTCTAAGGGGTTTTCTTCTTCTAGTTTCTTTTATGTATTCTCTTCATATTTTTAGGCTCTATTTTTATTTTAATCAATTGGTATCCCCTTAATGTGTGCAACATCTGATCTTATTTTTGAAGGATCGACTTTTATCTCCATTTAGTCCCTGCTCAGTTATACTTTCACGCCTTCTTCCTAATCCTTCTTTCTTCTCTTCCTGCTCATATGTGAAGTTGGATGTTGCGAGCTTTGGATTGGCCTCTATATTATTCATGGATATCTTCATTTTAAACTTATTCTCGTGTTCTGGACCTACTTGTGGTTATACTTTTTTTTTGCTGGTTCCTCTTGTTGGTTCCTAACTGATCTCATTGCCTACCAAAATATAAGTTTAATTAATTTTTTGGGTTGGCTTCTTACCTCCTTATTTGTCTTTCTATATTGTACCTAGTCTTCAAACTTGTGCTCTTTTTTTTTTTCATTTTAAACTATAGCTCTGAAAGTAATGACAATCTTTAGTTCCCTTTTAAGGACCTATAACTTCTCTTTTGATTGATATAAAATCTGCCCTCATTAATAGGCTTTTCCAAAAAAATACTTAAACAAACTTTTTTAGTACAAATTAAATCACAAAGAATAACCCTACCTGATTCACTAATTCGTAGGACTTGTAGCTCGGCAGTCCACCGGGTAGGTTTTTCTTCCAGTTTCGAGTGTCTTCTTGGATAGTTATAGCGGCCCATAGGCACGAGATGTACCTTGTGGGGGGCGGCGGTCCCCTGGACATGGTCCTTTCAGGCAGTGGCCATTTAGTCAATGGTCCGTTAGATGGTCGGTGCAAGGCTAGAAATTGAAACACATTGATTCCGCTCGTTCCTATCCTTCGCTTCAGGACCTGTCCCTCGATGTGGTCAGTACTCCATACTGTCGAGCAGCGAAGCTTACACTTGTTCACTTAATATGACGGTTCATCAGGGCCTCTTTCCTCCTCCCTTTTCTGCTCACTCGTAGGGGTCCGGACCCCTACTAAGGGGGAGGATCTTGAAGCACTATTTCTGCGTCTCCCTGACCAAAACCTCCTACATTTGGATTACTTGTTAATGGTTGATCAAGCTTGATGGATTCACCTTCTGAAACAAGAAGTTCTGGTCCTTGAGGTATAATATCAACCACTTGACGTCCTTCTGAAGCATCAACTATGGTTATTTCATATCCCCCCTTTTCTTTACGTGATATTATGCTTACTATACCAGCAGATGTAGCATTATAAACTGTATTGTTACTCTTGCTACCATCAGGATAAACCTGACCCCTTCTCCTGTTCCCACCTACATATATATGGGATATTTTAAGAAGTGAACGTCTTTTTTCGTAGCAGGGTCGGGGGAAACAATAGGAAATACGATTTCACTATATTTAAGACCGGGAACAGGACCTATCACAAGAATATTTCTTTTATTAGGACGATAAAACTGTGGATATATATATTGCTTATCTCTTTATTTATGAATCTACAAGTGATTTTGATTATGAAGGTCCAAATTCAAAATACAATTAAAATATTCTGCAATTTTGCAAGAAAAGGATATTAACAACAATATAAAGTTCTTCTATAAGGAAAAAATATTTTTGTATAATTATTTTGAGAATTTGAGCGCTTAAATATAAATTTAATATAGATGAACTCGAACTAACTTCTAGCTTAAACTTTCATTAAAAATCAATTTATTCATATACAAACGAACACAAGCTTTACACATCAAGCAACATCTAATACAATTAAAATTTTCTCCAATTTTGCAAGAAAAGGATGTTAACAACAACATAAGGTTCCTCTGTAGGGGAAAAAATACTTTAAAATAATTTTTATGTTAATTTGAGGGCTTAAATATAAATTTAATATAGATGAACTTGAACTAACTTCAATCTTTAACTTTCTTTAAACATCAATTTTTTCATACACAAAAGAACACAAGCTTTACACAATAATCACAGTTGAACAAGAAACACACAACATCTAACAT
>NW_021319517.1:0-9749 GCF_001605985.2 Dendrobium catenatum | reverse complement strand
GTCTGATCGTGTGGACCTGAAACGTTAGCACATAAGTCAATCGTATAGAAATAAAGAATGTTTGCTATCATCAAAATCATAAATCATAGATCCGTAACAACAACATTCTCCTCTGTCACCATCTTTTTTTGAGTCTTCAACCGATTGTTGTTAACTCTGTTCTCCATACTATTCTTCTCCCCCACGATTTTTCTGATCAATAAGTTGCTGTTAAACCTCCTATTATTTTTGAACTGTACATGTATCCAAGGACCAAATTCTGAACTATTAATGAATTTCTTCCCATCTGTCACTTCTTTATTGTCTTCATTGTTAACATCAACTGGCTTCCCACTTTTTTGATCTAGAATTCCAATTGATACATTTTCTGGACAAGATTTCTCTTCATGACCCACTTTGCCACAATGATAGCAAAGAAGATCAATCTTCTCATACTCCACACCTTGAAAAAATCTGCCAGCTAAGCCTTCAACCCACACACCATTTAGTAACTTCTTTTCCAATTCAATTCTAACACAAATACGAGCAAATTCCTATTTACCCCACCGAAATGTGTTACTATCAAAATACATAGGTGTTCCAACACAAGAAGAAATCCTTGCCAAATTTTCTTCATCCCAGCAGTATAGAGGTAAGTTCGGAAGTCTGATCCACACCGGAGCTGATATACCCTTGAAAGAATTAGGATCAAACTGAGGACACCATCTATCCATACCAACAATGAACCCACTAACATACCAAGGTCCTCCATTCAAAATTTCTTCCACCGCATCATTCGTCTTAAACGAACAGAGTATCCAGTTCATACCCATAGAGGTCATATGAAATCCCCCATACTTACTCCATTGCTTTCTCAATTCAATACTACAAACTGAGAATGGAATGTTGCTTCCCAGAACTTTAATCACAATTGAGTTTTTTAGAATTTCAACATTCTTCACCTCAGTATCGGAATTCATCTTCACTGCCATTCCATCATCAGTAAATTCTACTTGATCCTTATTGAAAGATATCTTGATATGTTTTGGCTTCGACCAAGCCTCAGCAATCTCATTCTTGTTACCCTGGATATCCATTATATTCAGATTTTCCTTCAAGAGCAAGGGAGCTTCAGCAATCTTCAAATGACCCTCATCCGCCATTTACCTTGTTATCCACATTCTGATCCTCCATCGATGACATTCTTCTCAACATTTCGATCCTTCTTCAAATCAAGAACTCCAGCGAAATTGTTAACACGTAAGATTAAATCCTCCGGAACATTCGATTCAAGAACCGTCAAATCCGTATTTCTATCTTTATCAATTTTCTTTGTAACAACATGGTCATTCAACAAGACATTCTTCCCCTTACCTTCCACTGCAATCGGTCGGCATTGAGGTTTCACTCCTCTCCTGATCACAATCCCATTAGAAGCTTTTCCAGTAGCTCGTAGAGAGCCAGATGAATGTTGCACGTTCATGAATCGACGGCGAAGAACAGCCGGCGAACCTCCGGCGCCTCCTCCTTCAGCCGCAGATTTCCCGCTGTAACCGAAATTCAAAAGACCTGAAAGATTTATCTCTCTAGAAAATCCTCAGAGCTTCTCTCTATTACTCTAGCTTGTTATTGATGCATCTTTATTGAAAAATGGATCTAGCTTGTAAAAAATAAATGGAAAAAAATTGGCCAATAATGCCAAAATCAAAAGATGCCCAATGATGCCAAATTGAAAAAAATATATACATAAAGTGTATAAAAAATAAAAAGATGAGCAAAGAGCATCAATCAAATTTACAAGAGGCATAAAATGATCCCACATAAAGCAAGCTTCTTCTCTTTCAAAAATTTTAAATCTTAGAAGAATTTTTGTGTCACTTAATTTTTTTAAAGACTTGATTTCAAAAATTCATAATTGAACCTAATTATTTTGTTAAGTTATTCAATAAAATATTTTTCTAAAACTAAGTCTTGAACGGGTCTATTTTTCTTATCCAATTGATTATTTTGATTTAGATTCTTATTTTTAAAAGATGGTTTTCCTAGGAGAAGTCCGAGTTGAGACTAACAGGATTGGTTATTCTACTATTTTCTTGGAATTCGATGATGTTAACTCATTGATTCTTACAAATTTTTTAATTCAATCACATAGAGAATTTATTATATTCAAGCTTTGATTAAAAAAAAAACCCTTGTTTTGCTTTTATTCTTATCTTTTTTATATTTTATTTTTTTATTTTAAGTTAATTTTTCATGTGTTTGGGCCTTCTCTGATCATCTCCATCCATTATCTGATTTTAAACTTTCTCTTACATTATCCCGGATGATATCTATAATGTCCTAGACAATCTGTTTAATTCACTATTTGAATTCCATCTCACGGCTATTTTGACTCTTCTGCTTCTAATCATCCTAGACGATCCATTATTATCCTGGATGATCTAATCGACTTCTATTTCAATTATTTGTGATCGTCCTAGATGTTCCTCTTCGTCTTGGACGATCTTCACAATCTCTGCTCAATTATTGATGATCGTCCCGGATGATACACCTATTCATCTTGGACGATCGACGTGGAAAATTTTGGCACTAAACTTAATTTGGCCAGTACGATTCATTATTAAACATCATCCTGGACGATCCACCTAATCATCCAGGATGATCTATTTTTTCAATGGTTATCTGGAATGACTCCTCAGGACGATCGCCTGTGTCTTATCATTCCGAACGATATTTGATCATCCTAAATGATTTTATTACCTTTTTGACCAATTGTCCCAGACGTAATTATTATACCATATCATCCTAGACTATCGAGATGATTCTTTAAAAATTGAGGCTTTCCACCATTTTTCTTACACAATCCTTCTCAAATCCTCTTTTCGCTTACTCTTGTGCTCTATTTTCCTGAGTATGGCTAGAGAAAAGAGATCTCACCACCCTTTTGGGAGTTCATCGAGGGCAAATAAAGACCCTCGGTTCACTGAGGCGGATGATCTAGCCGCCTATCAAAGGTACAAAATAGCCGGAATTATTGTATCCCAGACTGTCAATCCACACATTCTTTCTTATCCCGTCCTAAATCTGTTTGCGTACACTTCCTTGACCTTTCTTTCTACTCTCTTTGTCCCCTTCAACTCCAAGCTTGTTTTTAAAATTTTTGCTAGCCTCCGTATTAATTCTTCTTTTACTGCTCTCGAGTCCTATATGAATTGATGTCTCGTCAAAATCATATATCTAGATAGTGAAGAACTTTTGCAACTTTCCACTATAGGGGACAAACTCCATACCATATATTTTGATCCTGATTACGACTAGACTCTGGCCAACCACTTTCTTAGAAATTCTAATACTCACATTCATGTTGGAGAGTCTAGCACCTTACTAAAAGATGCTAGGATAATCCAATATGTCATTCGTACCTTAATTCTTCCTAAACCAGGTGATCGCATTCATATCACTCCTCTTCTTTTGATCACCACTTTTTACATTTTGGCTCATCGAAAATTTAATGCCACTGATTTGATATTTCGCTATATTGAGCATCTGACCACTATTCGAGATCCATGACATAGGAAGAAGCCTAATCTTGCCCTAGGACATATCATTGCCTATGTCTTAGAATCAAAATATAACTTTCAATATCATGACCTACTAAATTTTTAGTCTACCTTCTACTCAAATAACTCCTTTTATATTCTTCACTGTACTCATCTCCACCCGGGGCACAAGGAAGTCGAGGGAGCTGAGGAAGAGGCAGCTCCTGCATCTTTTCCTACACCTACTCCTATCTGCCAGCACTCTCAGCTGGATCAGCTGGTGGAGCAATTCAACCAGTGGAAGACTCACTTTGAGACATTTGTTGTTGCATAGGAGTAGTAATATGAGGAGGATATTGTTCACTTTGATGCTTACATTTCTCACCAGCAGCGTCAACACGACCAGGATATGGCCTAGCTTGAGGAGCAGTTTACAACTCTTTCTAGTTACTTTCAGCCACATCAACCACCACCACATCCTCCTTCAAATGATCAGTGGATGTCTTTATTTTAGTTTGCTTTTTTTATGTAATGTTGTTTTACTTCTGTTTAGTAGTTTGTGTTGTTTTTATTTTTCCCTCCACCTTTTTGTGATGTCAAAAAGGAGAGTAGCTGTACTAGTTTGTACTTTTCTAGTCTATTCTATTTTATTCTGTTTTTATGATAAACAGTTGAACTATTTGAAATGTGGTTATTTCTTTACCTGCTTCCATTAAAACTGCTTTGAACTAATTCAATTACTTTGTGTTTGCCATCATAAAAAAGGGAGAGATTGTTACAAATATGCTTTTAAGGAGTATAATATTGATGATAGCAAACACTTCTGTTTCTCTATGACTGTCTTGCCTATTAATATTTCAGGTCCACAAGATCAAACTGCAATTTGAACTAGCTCAAGATTGGGAAGACTAGATCTGTGTAAGTTTGTAAACTTTTCTCTTTCTTGAGTCTATTATAAACGATGTGGTTCTTGGTGCTAAGTAACCTTACACACACATGGAGGAAATTTTTGTCTATTTTTAGAGTTATTTATTATTTTGTCACATCATTCAGGATGATCCACAAATCATCCTAGACGATCTGTCAAAAATAGAAACTCTAATTAGGGCATCCTAGTTAAGATAGTTGTTATTAAGTGCATCGTACTGGATGATATTCATATCGGCTGGGATGATAGGCTCAAATCAAAAAGAAATAGCCGCTAGATCTATATAGTTATTATTTATTTTTAGACATCATCCAAGACATCATCCTAGACGATGAAACACAATTATGCCTAAATTAATTTGGTTATTAAAGAAATTAATTAAGTTTTGATTGCTCGTTCAAATCATCCTTGACGATCACAGGATCGGCTGGGATGATCAGCTCAAAAACCTAAGTTATTCTTAGACGATCAATATCAGGCACCTTCTATTCATGGTGATGGTCTGAACGATCTTCACAGATTTAAACTAATCATCTGGGATGATCGTGAGATCGGCCTAGACGATCAAGCTACTTTTTTGTTTTCCAGACATCCTTTTAATGCGATTATTTGGACGATATTTAACAAGTTGTACTAATCGCATATGATGAATATTATCATCCTGGATGATATGAACAAAAACCTTTTGATCGTCCCAAATCGCTCAAACTGATTGAGAGAAATTTAAGCTGATTGTCCAGGATGATATTTATATCATCCTGGATAATAAAGTAAATTGGTATAAATTAAGAGCTATTCCAAAACTCTTCTATTTAAGAGCTCTTGTTCTATCCAAGAAATCATCTTTTGCTGCTATCTTGACCTGAGAGAGCTTAGAGGAGAGGAAGAGAAAAGGGGAGAGAGAGAGGATCTTGTGAGGGGGAGTTTATGAGGGGTTTCATAAATGTTGCTCCAAGCAAGGATCCAAGTCATCTTCTCCGATCATCTTCCCTTGTTCTTGGAGGTTCGAGAGAGGTCCACTTCAGCAATCGATCAAGATTCTCTGCTTGTTCAGGAGGAAGCAAAAGGAATTGGGTTCTCTGCCTCACCGGTGTCATTGGAATTGTAATAATCTCCTTTTTTTTATGATAGCAAACATTACTGGTTGAATTTGCAAATTTAAAAATATTTTTCTTAATGTCCCCCTCACTAAGATAATTATATAAAAAGAAGGGGAAATAAAAAATATTTTTTTTCATTTTTTTAACATAGAAATAAATAAAAATTAAGAAAAACTTTTAGAATCTAAACAACTGATAAACTAATGCAAATATAAGATGAATAAATGCAACCGAACAAATACATTCTCCCCCTCAGTTGTGAGATTATCTTCTAGATAATAGAGAAGAAAAACTCACTCTATAATATAAGTAAGAATAAATTATAAGTTAGAATCATATTTATATGATAAATGCAACAACCTGATCAAAAAAAATTGAAAGTAATTTAATGATTTTGAACATTATTCATATAAGATAGATTACTGTAAGAAGATAGAAAAGATTTCAATTTCAAAGTCTAACTTTAATTTAATTTGAACAAGAATTTTACTTCAAAGAAAAGATTATACAACTAAAGGAGTTAAAGAAAGAGAGGAAATCATCGATGTTTCCTCCTTTAACTGATTGAGGGAAGTAAATCACTACTTACTAACTTTTTAGATAAAAAAGGAGGTAAAATTTCTATTTTTAAAAAATTGAAGAAGTTAATTGATTCTCTTACGCAAATACAATGTAAAAAGTAATTTGTGTATATAGATCTGAGATAAATCAAAAAAATATACTAAGAAAATAAAATAAAATTATTATGAGAAAAAAAATAAAAATAGCACAAAAAATATTTATAATGAACAAAACAAAACAAAGAACATATATGCATGCATTAACTACAACACATAAATCCATAAACAAAACTTTATACCTCATTACCTTGCTCTTGGTCTGATAATTCAGAAACTAGGTCTCTACCCAAGAGATTTTTTGCTTTTAATCATTTAACTTTTTTATAATCTGCTTAGATTTACCATTTTTCTTCGCAGGAAGATTTTTTAAATTAGGGCACTAATTTTTCATATATCCAGATTTTCTATACCCAAAATAAAGAATATAAAAAAAAATTGACATTCTTATCATATTTACCTTTGTTTCACTTTTGTTGATGTTGTTTCTTTTACTGTAGTAGATTTTCAAATTTTCTTGTAAACTCTTCACTTTTATCTTCTACTAAGCCTCTTTTCTCTATGTCTTCAGATTTTAGCATTATTATTTCACCTGTATCCAAAAGTTTTTTGACCCAAATTTTACTTATAAGCAATGAGTGCGCTAATTAAATTATCAATAAAATATGCATTCATTTTTTTTAATCATAAATAGCAATAACTTTAGCATAAAACTTATAATGTAGATAATATAGAATTTTATTGATCTTTTTAAAGTTTTAAATATCTTTACTTAAAGCATATAATGATGTCATGATTTGAGTAAATCAAGTATACGTATCTAAGATTATCTCATAAGATTTTATGCAAAATAGTTCATAATCATGCATTAAAATATTCAACATGAATTGCTTGACTTTATTAGTACCTTTGTATATAGTGCATATATATAGTTTATCCCAAATTTACTTGCCAATAGTATATGTGAATACTAACATACAATCATCAGAATTCAAAACACATAAAAAATAGTTTAAAGATTTAGCATTCAATTGAGCATTGATTTATTATGCTCTACTCCAATTAAAAAAAAAGAAATATCAATTTTTATGTCATTAACATGTTTAAATGGTGCATAATAACCTTCCTTAATTAACTAATATCCACATGCTATAATCAATGGATTGCAAAATGATGGACATGTGAGTTTTTTAACAATCAAAAGGTATATTATCAAAAAAATGTGGTCTAATAATTGAATAACCTTCTGTGGTATTTCTATTTTCAAAGTTAGCCATAGATCAAATTTCAATAGTTTTTTAAAACTTCATTTTATAATCCCGCTTTGATATCACTTGAAAGTATTTTGATACCACTTAAAAGTTTGATAAGGTTATTATGCCCTTATAAACTAGTCCCGATGCTAACCAAGAGGAGATGGATTGGATATTAAAAAAACCTTCTTTCAGCAAAAAAAAAAATCCCCTTCTTAAAGCATTTTTTAAGATCTAAAAATAGATAATCAATATATTATAATATCAATCATAGATTTTCAACCAAGCAGTTATATCCAAAAAAAATGTGGAAAATAAAGTGCAATGAAATAATAAAATTAGAAAGAATAACCAGATTTATAGTTGTTCGGTCCAACCTGACCTACATCCACACCTCGGAGGCACCCTCTGAGTATTGTACTAAACCTTTAGTGGCTCTCCTTTAGCCCACACAGCTAGGCGGAGAAGCCCTAATAAAATCGCTTCCACTTTTTCCGCTGTGTCAAAGTAACTGGGTCTTCTGACACCAAAGAGATCTTCTTCTTCCCAAAACTTCCCTCAAGATGAACCTTGAATTCGATGGTGCTAAGGTGCAAGCTTGCTAGAGCAATTGTGTGAAACCCCCTCCCCCTCCATGGATCTTCTCCCTCTCAAACTATACCCTTTTATATCACCCTTTCAAGTTATCTCTACAAATTTTCTCCAGAAAAATGAAGCCTCAATAGCTATCAAAGACACTTACCAATTGCCTTTAGAAAGCTTAAATAGAGGGCTTTGAAAATCCTATAAATTAATTATGGTGACAAAGATCATCCAGGATGATCACTGGATCATCTAGTATAATGTACTTAAAAAGTGGGCTTCAAAAAATCCTAAAAATTCAATTTTGGTGCCAACTATCATCTAGTACGATCGAAGAATTGTCTAGGATGATGTGTAGAATTTGACTTGATAATCCTGGACGATATCTGTATAGACTAGGATGATCAGTTCAATTTTTTATAGATCGTCTAGTATGATATTTGGGATCATCCTAGACGATTAGAAGAGAAATTATGATATTTCATCTTGGACAATTTAAGAAAATCAAATATGTTAGCAAACATCATCCTGTACAATATACAGATCATTAAGGATGATATGATTGACCAATATGATAATAATTAGTCCCCTAATCACAGGATCAATTTAGGCATGATTGAAATTAATCGTCTAGGATGATCTATGTCATCCAAGACGATTAGAATAAAATTTGAATCTTAAATAATTATCTAAATTATCATTGGCAGCTATTTTTTTAAGATCATAAAGAATTTTCCTAGTACGATTAGTTCAATGAGATGATCGTTCTGGACGATCGTAATCGTCTAGAATGATTAGTTTAAAATTTGAACTTCTAGTTGACTCAATCTCACTCCCCTGAGTGTGTGTACATGATCATCAAGCAAGCATACACCCTTACAGGACTTAACCAAAGAAATCAAATATATATTAATAAATATTGCAAATATCTTTACAACATAATATATTCTACGCAATCTTGAGCCTTGAATCTTTGTTGGATGTTGCATGATATTTATGAAAAGTTAGTACACACATAAATAAAAATTTATTGCAAATATAAGTAAACAACAAGATGTGAGCCACAATATTTATTATCATAAAAAATATAAACTTGTGAGCTCGAGTTATAACAATAGTGACTCATATATGATGAATATCCCCATTATATTATGCCAAAATTCTATTGGTAAATTTGCTGAAATTATTTTTGGCATAAATATTCTATTGGAACAAGGGTTCTGATACACAGTTTATCGTTGACAACAAATCTACTGGAATTGCACATTTTTTTTGTGGAATTTCATGATTTTCAACTAATTTTGGTCGTCGATATCATGCAATTTTCTTGTAGTGGTTTTTTCACACATCATTTTCTTTAAAGCCTCTTTAACTTCAGTTTTACTAATAGGATGATAAAAAAAAAAATCTCTATTATCATTTAGAGTACTAAGGTCACTAAAGTCAATCTTATTCTTATATTATTCATTGAAAATCTTAGCAGAATATCTCATTCACCTTTGTTGAATATTCTTTTCTAAATTTTTATTTTTATCCTTAATGCACTTCACTTGAACTAAATCCTTACTATTCTTATATCTTTATTTGGCTAACTTATACATATATCATTCACCCTCTTTAGAATATAATCTATTATATAAATCATTAAAAGTTAAAATATTTGCATCCTAGATTGCTTTCTTAGACAACTTACGAGTCTCTTTATATCTTTTCCAATTTTTAGAGCTTTTACATCTAAATAAATTATTATA
>NW_021319516.1:11769-15296 GCF_001605985.2 Dendrobium catenatum | reverse complement strand
CGCCGGTCCTAGCCTCCTTAACCGCCGCTCCCATCACCTTCCCACTTCCCTTAGGATTCCTAATTTGGTTGAAGTTAATTTAGGATCAATTTGAAATTCAAATCAATCACATTTGAAATTCAAATTCTTTCCTAATTTAATTAAACTATTTTAGGAAAGTTCTTAATTTAAATCCATTTGAATTTGAAATTCAAATTGGATTTGATTTATTACTTTCCTAATTCCTAAAATCAAATTAAAAAGCTTTAATCTCTCCCATTAATTGCTCCCTAGCCCATTATTGCCGCCGGCCCCTATAGGGGAAATTTAGGATTTATTTCCTAAAACCCCTAACCCCCTCTTGGAAACAATTCTAAAACCCATCCCACCTCCTTTGGCTGAAATCTTCATAGCCTCCTCTTATTTACTTTCCAAATCCTATCAATTGGATTTGGAAATATTTCCCTTTTCACCTCCCTCTACCCGCCCTCTCTCTCCCTCTCTCTAATTCCCTCTCTACACATTAATACACCTTTCCTCTCTTGGGATTAAATTCAAATTTAATTCCTAAATCCCTCACAATTAGAAATCTAAAATTTATTTCAGATTTTCAATTGTTCCTCCCTACTTAACCTACGTCACCTCTCCCACCCTCATCCCTCGGCCGACCACACCTTGTCATCCCACTTCAAGTTGAAGAGAAACTTCTTTCTCTTCAACAATGTTCACTATTACTAGCACCCCTTGAGGGAGATCATCATCTAGCATTCATGAATGGCCGATCCTGACACTGATTACAGACTTGCCTACGACGAACACGGCTTCGTGCACATTCTCCATTCAACCTTCTTCGACGTCAACCCGAGGATCGACCATACAGTAGAGGACTACATAGAACACATCTTGGACAATTTGGTTGAAGCAATCGAAGAGCAATTAGAGATCGTCGAGTGGAGGATTGCAACCGACCCTTGACAGGGTTTTCTAATTACTAATTTTCTTGTATTTTCTAAATCTAATCTTTTCTTTGTGATATTGATTGTAATCTCGAAGGTCACATCTACCTACTTCTGTCAAGCTTAGTAAACGTAGGGATCGCATTTGTTTCCTAATCTTATTGTTAGACTAGGAATTTTTCGTTGAAAACTACTATGTTTGCATGATGTTATTTTCCTACATTATTTTGATGGTTCAAATTTCTTCATGTGCAACTTAAGCCTAAACGACATTGATCGCTCTTACTTTTGATTCTTTGTTTTATCTGTTAATAGGCCTATTTGTTGTTGCTCTAATCATTAAGTTGTGCAAGCCCTTCATAAATTCATTGCAAGATTTGTAGTCCTACATCAGATTAGCTCCTCTCAGGTTCACAAATCGACTACATACTATGCACAATTCATTTTTAGTAACTATAAAGAAAAATGAGGGCAATAAATTTCATAACGATAACATAGTTGTGAGAGTTGGAGAGGTAGAAGGAGAGCACACACGTTTGATTTTGACAGGGAGAGAGTAAACTAATTTATGGTTCCATTATACATGTAATCTATGGATAATAACTTCTTTTCAATCTTCCCAGTCATAGTAAATGGAGATAAATGACTTTAATCATAAGCAAATGTGGTTAAGTGCATATTGTTAAATCACAAGGAGGCTTGTGCGATTATGAAATTTAAGCTTCGTTTGTATGATTATGTAGTGTTTCTCTCTCCATATCTATCTCTCTGATAATATTTCTGGACAGTCTTTACAGCATCCTTTTATGCAGATGAATTGTCAAGTGTTTTCAACTATTGAATTCAAAGGGTACTTAAATAAGCCCGGGTCATAATAAAATTGAATACAATATTTAGATAGCTTACTGACATGAGAATGAGTTATCTCGCCTCAAGATATTTAAGTTGTTTCATAACAATTTCATTCAATGTTCCAGTTTTAAAAGAGTTTATATGGCTTCATGCACAAAAAAACAAACTGATCATTTGAAATACAGTATCGAATAAGATTAATATATTCCAAATTGATTATTTGAAGATTTGCCAAAATGCTTTCTCATAATATGTAATTTACTTGGAAAGAAATCAAACATAATATTCTACAGAAATTGCAGCGACAGCAGTATCAGATTGACAACCCTATCCCCAAACATATCAAGAAAGTATAAAAACATTTCAATTGAAGCAATAAGAACAGCCATTTTTGTAGTTACACATTCAGTAATTAAAAAATTCGGTAAGCTTTACCTCCAGGCAATCGATAACAGCCAATTGATGTTCCTCTGCAATGTCTGGGCTTATCTTAATAAGTCGACCAAGAGCATCAATTCCCATATATTTGAGATTATGACTATCACTCTGCCAAAACAGAAACTCGATATCTAAATGCTATAATGAGATCACAGAGAAATCAAAGAAAGTGAAAAAAGAAGCTAGGTTTGAACTTGACAAGCAGATAGATATTAAACTTCACAGCAACTTTAAGCAAAGCAAACCAACCTTCAGAAATTTTGAAGTTGTTTCAATAGCAGCATCCAATAACTTCGTATTTGGATGGATGGATGAAACACAGCAAATGCATTCATAAAGCACAGCATTTCCTATGTTGCTCGACATTTCAACCTTTCTAATTATCTCACCAAGTACAGTGTACATGTGTCCGCTAGCCTGCTTATCCCCACTACCAAGCAATGCGAGAATTTTTAATAACTTCACCTGAGCTCAATAAAAATAACATGGAAGGGAAGCAATAATTAATTTACAACCTCACATGCAATTAATGCTCTTTAAGCACACAAAAAAAAAGAAAAAGAAAAATCAAGCAAATAGCATGATTACAGATTACAGATTACTTGAGCTAATACTAAAATTGGTTCAAAAACTATTTCAGCTTCCAAGTTTTTTCTCAAGTGAAATCCCTGATTGACCCTTAATCTTGAATCTAAAATCTAGTTCAACTTATTTATGGCTGCAAATAAAGACAAGAAATAAAGATTTAAGCTTCGTTTGGGACGGCTTTTTTACTGCTGCTTAAAGCAGCTTTCTAGTACAAAAATTTTAAAGCAGCTTTCTAGTACAAAAATTTTAAAGCAGCTTTCTGTACACTGAAGAAAGCCTACTAAAAATGGATAATTTTATGCTAATTGAAGTACCGTTTTTACTGTTCTCCTTTTTACTGTACCGTCCTCTTTCTACTGTAGTAAATTTATTATTTAAATATAATATGCGGTAATGATACCGCAGTTAGGTTTCATGATTATGTACTATAAATAGAGAGTTCTCCTCTCGTGGTTGTGATGTGGTTGAGTTGTGTGAAAGTCTAATTAGATATTATTCTAGCAGCCTTACGAAGTCATCTTGAAAATAATAAAAGTATTAATTTACTCCAACAAATTAGAACAATAGGTGATAGAATTCTACTAGAAATGGATAATTTTACTCCAAGATACTCTCAGTAGCCACAAAATTATGACTTCTTCTCCTATATGCAAAAAATATAGCTTTAGAAAAATCATCCCTGTAGCCAGCCTGATTCATAGGCGCTTAGCTTTA
>NW_021319516.1:0-11669 GCF_001605985.2 Dendrobium catenatum | reverse complement strand
ATTCAAAACTCTTTCCATATTATGCAAATTCAATTAGGAAACTCTCCAAATAAATCAAAAATTTGAATTAATTTCAGATTTGATTTAAATCAAGAGTTAATCCTATGGGGTCCAAAATTAATTAGTAAATCCTTAATCCCCCCCTTTTGTTTGGCCGGCCCCTCTCTCCTCCCTTTCTCTCTCCACTTGCCACATAAGCATCAATTAATTTCTCTCTTAATTCTCCCATAGCTGCCGCCCCTTCCCCCTAGCCCAAATTTGGGTTAATTTGAATTCAAATTAATCCTCCTCTCTCCATTAAGCATGAGACGAGTCCCGAGCTTGACCCCGGGCTCGTTTACGATCAAGAGGGTCTCATCAACATTCAACAATCTTCGTTCACCAACCTAGATTTGGAGCTCGGAAATTTCGTGGAAGAATACGTGGATAGAGTTCTCTTCCAACTGGCCACCGCCATTAGGGAATGCTTCTCCAACAACCAGTGGTTAATTGTTCGCCGCCCATTGAATCCTACGAATCCGAGTAACTATCTGTTGGCCATTACTCTCGACGCCTTCTGTTTATTAGTGCCAGTGGCATCAATTTTATTGTCTAAAATCTTTTTTTTTTCCGTTAAGTCCACTCCAAGTGAGCGAATGTGAGGGAAACTCCTAGGCGAATTTTCTAATTGTTAGGAGGTGGATTCATTGTTATTGCCATAAGTGTTGCTACCTTTGAATTATCTTAATATTATGTATTTTAATTAAAATTCTTTGCCTCTCGAAATCAAATACTAACAATTCCTAGAATTCTATCTTCGGTGAAGCATTGTTAGATAGTTTGCATAACTTAACAACTTATATTAATTTTTTGCAATTCTTGAAAACATGTATGTTTCACATCAATAACTATTTAAGTTATTTTGCTAGGGTTATTATAAATAGTCATTAAGGCTTATTAGAATTTTTTTAACAATTACCTGTAGTTGATAATTTATTATTGATTTTTATTTTGTTTCTTCCATCTACAAAGAAGGGATTTCATGAGTCATGTAAGGCAGTTTATGTTATGAATAAAATTTATAGACTGGATGTAAAGTCACTTTTTCCTCTTATATTATGTGATTTTAATCATTGAATAAGTGGGAGGACTAAAACCGTTACAGGAGAGATAATCTTCTTATTCAAGAACGAGGTTTGCTCATCCCCACACTTTTCTTAATCTTGTTGCCCTTTTCATATTCTTTACTAACTTCTCTAGTTTTTTTGTCAAGCCCGTCCAGCATCAAATTAATATTAGAGCCAAATTATTCAATTCATTCTACATGCAAGATTGTTAGTTTGAAAGCAATTTCCATTGAGGTGTTCAATCCTTTCATTATCAATACCAATTACTTCATACTTATTAAAATTCACTTTTGCCAAGCTTATTACTTACTTGTAATGAAAAATTAAATCATTGTTCATCGTAAACAGAAAAAAAATTTATTCACTTCAAACAATGAACCACACACCCATAAGTCTTCTTTTCCTCTGGCGTCTTCTTTCCCCTCCAAAAACCCTACACAAAATCTACCTAATCTCCATATACTTAGAACTATTCAAATCCAAATTAGAATTCAAATTCCAACAAACCTTTAACACATTTCCTAAACCTCTTTCTTGATTTCCTCAAATAAACTAGCAACAAACTTAAAAAAAAATCAAATTTAGCCAACCAAACAAACCAAAAAAAAAGAATTAAATCAGAATGAATCCAACATAAACAGAAATCAAACTCAAATTCCACCCAGCCCACCACAAATTTCTTTTTGGTTACCATTTAACCATAAAATTATCGCTTCTTGAACAATAAAGTAGGCTTTTTTTCCTCCATCCTACAGACATCTCGAGGAATATGAATAATAGTTGAAGCCTCCTATTTTGAAGACTAAAAAAGGAGAAACCAAAAGGCATTTCTTCTCAATGGCTCAGTCGAGGTGTCAGATCTTATATTACTAATTCCAGATAAAATTACTAGTGTTCCTTCTAGATGACATTATTATCTAATCCGTTGTAAGAGATCAGGTCACCATTTGATGATGCTTTCAAGGATCAAAATTTTTGCTTCAATGTTTTATCAACACCAAACTTCGAAGCAGAATGCTTTGTAATAAGGGAAATTGATGTGGACCTTTTTTTAACATAATTCTTTGAGTTCAACTTGTTCTTAGATTTCATTATTTTGTTAGTGCTATTGTAGTATAGTATATGTAATTAAGTTTGCTAATTTTTTTTTAAGTAATTTATTAAATATTTGTTAGTAGTTTGTTGATTCTGGGATCTACATAAAGACATTTGATGATATGAATAAAATTCTTTAAAATTCTTATTGTTAATGTAGAGAAACTTTTCTTCATCTATTTTAAAATTTTGATTATTTACCAAGTGGGAGACTTGAAACCCTTTTGAGAGAGGCAATGTCTTTTGTTGAAGAGTAAAGCTTGCCCATTCTGTTACTTTTATTATCTCTTCATCTTTTGCTTCTCCATTATTATTTCTTCCATTTCCTTAGATGAACAATGTTACTAGAAAACTGAACTGAAATGAAGGTAAAGTAAAGAAGCAAAAATGAATATATTGATTTCTTATGCCTAGAAGTACTTCACAAAATTGAAAAATAATCCTTGCTAGCTGGCTATGTTTTGGGGTAATGAGTTAACCAAGACTTACTGGGGGTATCATTTAATTGATTATGTAAACATAATATGGAATATATTATTGTAGATGAGGATGTGAAAAAAAAAAGCTACCACTTAAACGAGCTAGGTTCAGTGTTTAGACCAAAAAAACTCCATGCTAAAGTGTTTGTCAATCAAAATCCATTAGTTCACTAGACGCATCTTATACCAACAAGAACTGTCAACTGACAGCTCAGTAACATTAATTGTGAAATAATAAGGATATGATTTTCACTACTTTATGGGGCATGCAACACATACTTCATCATAATCTACAGAGCAGAAATATTAAAATGCATTACAAGTTCATTTGTCAATTCACAGGCAGGAAAAGTCATCAGAAATACATACAGCTGATGATCTTAATTGGCTATCTGCACCTTCATCATCTTCTCCAAACCCTTCAGCAATAAGCCTCATTAGGTTGTGTGCCACTTTGACATTTACAAGATCACCAGCATGCTCAAAGACCTTATTCATAGTCTGGAAAACAAAATTTGTTAGTGAACCAGCAATAGCCCAAAAAGATCAAGAAATAACGTAACATCAATTGGGGCCACCTGGATAAACCATTGGTTGCTTGGTGCAAATTGTTCGGCAAGCTCAACACAACGTGAAGCTATTTCAGTTTTATAATGATTATCATTGATGCTAATCATGTAATCAATCATCCTATCAACTATGACTTCAACATTGGTGGACTTTGTCATCTTATATAGTAGCTCAAAAGTCTTCCGCTTCAATGTATCATCGGGATCCTGGTCAAATAAAATATCAATACAACGCTCATAACAGTCATTCCAGAAATTATATAAAGAAGGATAAAAAAACATCAAAAAATACACAACATGCTATTACAAACATTCTATATATGCAAAATAAGGGAAACAAAACTCAAAGCATTCTTTTATAAATTAAAAGGGTTTAAATTAGGAGAGCGGCCATGCTAAATATAATGAATAAAAAGAATAAATGCAAAACACAAAAAGGGTAGAACAAAAGTAACACATGGATATTATAAACAAAACTTGAACAAAATTAAAGATAACACCAGCAGCAGTACCAAAAAGAATTAAGTAGACAAAGCATTCATAGATCGGATCTTAAATAGTTGGAATGGTTACTGAGAAAATGATGATAAGAAAAGTAATAATGAAACAAAAAAATAGCTTGCAATCCAAACTTTTCATAGTTCAGTAGAAACAATTTTAAATAAGGCCACATAACCTAAACTTTACTTTTCATTATTTTTCCAATATTTAGTCTCAAAACATATTAGTCCATGTTAGTCTTAGATTATGCTTGGCTTTCCTCAGAAGACAATTACATTTTGTAACTTAGTAATCAAACTATGCTAACGAGCACCCAATATCAGTCTACAAATAAACTACCTAATGCATTAGTTCACTCACAAGCATGTTTGTCAAAAGGCAATTACTTTCAGAAACATAGCTGAGTTAAAAAATGAAACTAAGCTAACGAGCACAAATACTTGTAAACAATCCGTCCAAAATATTTCAGACAAGCATTCATCTCGAATACCTGAACTTCATCATAAGAGACTGGGATAAGACTGGCACATGCCATCATACATCTATACATAGTCCGCATGGCATGGCCAGCAAAGCATATCAGCTAAAACAATGAAAAGATGATTCAACTCAATAACTTCCATATGGCAATGGGCACCTAGCGAGATTTTCACAACCACTAAGCCCAAAAAGACTTCCACCTTTACTCTAAGGGGCTGATTGGATTCAAGTAGGATTTAATAACGCTTGTAAATCCGGATTTATTAAATCCTGAATAATATTTGGCAAGAAAGATCTTAAATCCTGATAAATCCTATGAAATTGTTTGGCAACACCACCAGATTTAAGATAGTTAATCAACTAAAAATGTAAATCTAATATGTGTTTTTAATTATAATATGCTAAGGAGGATTAAATTTAAATCTTATCAAAATTTTAGCTAGATTTGATTAAATTATTAGTTATTTATGAGTTAATGATTAAATTCAATTTTAATTATCATCAATAACTAAAATTTATAAATAATTTAATTAGAATCTAATTTAATTATCAAATAATCTAAATAATTATTTATTTACTAATAACATTATATTTCTAATTAAATAAATTAAACTAATTAGATTAATTAGTTACTAGACAACATTCTTCTATACGCCATTGCCGGGCTATTTCAATAATTTCTCATATCTTGGGTCTTTGTCTATGCTCTTCCTATAGCCTTAGGCCTGTCTAGAGTTTGCTTTTTCCTTTCTCCATTTCTTCGTTGTTGTTTGACTTTGCCTGATTTGTGTGAAGTAGAGTTTTGAAAGAGTCGCAAAGTCCCGTAACAAAGGAAGCTTCTTTGCCCCCTGCAAAGAAATTCCCTTCAACGACATTCTTCTTAACAGATCGGGAGTCATGAGGAGCTTGCCACGAAAGTAACAATCTTTCACCCATTTAACGTGCTTCTTCCACTAAATCTCATAAATTCGCCGAACTATAGGATTTACTAAACCTAGGATTTAAGGCAAAAATATGGAAAAGAACGCTAAATCGAAATTTAACTAACTGTGAGATTTAAGGAGGCATTTTTTTTTGTTAGGCAAGATTTAACTTAAATCTTGGACAAAGCCTTCTTAGATCATGCATCCAAACAGCCCCTAACTCTATGACCATTTCCAATTGTCATCATCATTTTTCAATTTCAACTTCTGAGCTACAAGCCTCATAAAATGCTACTTTTTTCGATGATGCTTGCGCAAAGCATCCTGATGGATGGCATCAAGATCTCTGAAATTTAGACATTAAAGTTCTTTTCATGTCTCTAATTCACTTTATCTCCATTTTGCACTCTGGGCATCCATGGAGCAAGATTGTTAGCCAGGGACAAGGTGACTAGTGCCTAGAATTTAACTCTGCCTGAAGTGTACTCCCTTCCTGCCCTCATACTCCTCTAATTCCCAAACTACCCCTTTTCAAATCATTTCTTCTTCCTATGTTTCTTGATCATGTCTAGGCGATGTGGTAGCTGCAACAGGTAAGGGAAAATCATGCACAAATGCTAAGGCCAATGGATAATAGTATAGTGGTCTGTAACCCCTTTCGCTCATTTTGTTCCTCGATGCACACGCAAAATGTAGTTAGCTATCCTTGCTTTAATAAACAAAGCTCTTGTTTATAGCTAAGCATAAATAAATAAAACGTTATTCTATATTACTTTTACAATTCTATGGGCTCATTAGTTGTAATTATATGTCATTCACAACTTTAACATTTTAACTATCTCCATATCGCCACTTTGCTATCTGACATTTCAGTATGAGCTTTTGCACAGTTGCATTTGTAATAATTGTTGGTGCTTGAGAGAAGGCCTGGAACAGTTGTTAAATTGTCTCTAATGTAATTTAAGGTAACAATTACAAGTCACAAAAACAACCTTTCTACAAATGTAGTTGTTAAATTGGCAGCATACATCAATTTCTCTCCAAAACCTATATTGGCATAACTCCATGAATTAAGTATGCCTTTTATTGAGATTATTGGTGCTCACACACGCAGAAGCCTTCTCCTAAGTTTTTTCTGCATTCTATCTTCTATCGTCTTCAAAGGATGAGACGATCTTCACTTTCATGTAATAAATAATATCAATTAAAGAATTGTGTTTCATCAATTTTCATAGTTTTTTTTTTTATTTTCTATTGAGCATTTAGTAAGAATAAGGAACAACAGAAGTCTAGAAGGGAAATGATATCAGAAAGAATAATTACGCTTGATCATATAAACATATTGATGTGGGATTATTTTTGCAGTGGCTTTTGGAACTTGGTGGCTGGGAGGGAGTACCACGGCTCTGTTAAGAGGTGGATTTTGGAACTTCTGCAATTGTTTTAGAAGAATATTTTCCTCTCAATTTGACTAGGCGTTGGAAGAGGAAGGATGTTTTGGGCTTATCCAGTTACAGTCCTTATTTTCTGCTTCGGGAATTTGTTTTAAGTGGTGGAACACAGCATGCTGCTTTGAAATCGTTAATCTAACAAGAAGAGTGATGAGGACATCGCTAAGAGATTCCGACCGAAGAAATCGTAGATTGACGGCTAAGATTCAGAGTCTTTACTTTTGATGCGTTTTATTTATTTTATCTTTAGTTTTTTCGAGTTTACCCCTGTGGAGAGTGTTTTCTTATTGTAGCCTTAAGGGCATTTGTTTACTTTGCTTTTATTTATGTTGGATGCCTATATATAGTGGCCTTAAGCTTTGTAAAAGGATGATGATTATTTTGAATAAAATTTGATTTTTGTCTTCTTCCTCTTGTGTGCGTGTGCTCGAGAGAAGAGAGAGAGAGAGCCCGGAGTGAGGGCAAGTGCAATACCCACTAGTCATCGAAAGATTTCGTGGCTCGTGGTTTCTATCTCCCCTCCCATCTTCCCCCTCTACACCCGCCGGCCATTACCCGTCTACCGACCGAGCTCCACTGCAAATCTTAATTAGGAAACTGCATAAATTCAAATCTATTTGAAATTTAAATTAAATTGGATTTCATAATGTCTTTCCTAATTCCTATGTGTTGTTTTGGAAACTCATAAAACTCTCCTCACAATACCCTCCCTCCTCTTCATGCCGCCAGCCCCCTCTTTAGGCTTGGCTCTTGTTGTTTCTTCATTAAGCCCTGACCACATTAAATTTGAAATCAAATTTCAAATTTAATTCCCTCCCAAACCTCCCAAAATTTGAAATTAATTTCAGAATTATTTTCCATCCACCTCTCACAAACCCTATCCCCTCTTTAGCTCACATACTTCCTTTGCTCCTCTCCTTCTTGAAACCGGCGCCTATCATGTCATTGGAAGACAAGAGAAGAAGGCAACTCCTCCTCCTCTCATCATTGGTGCATGGCCGATCCTGAGGTCGATCACGGCTTCGCTTACAACGCCCTAGGAGAAATCCACATTCTCTGCTCCCCCTTCTACGAGCCTGATTGGGAGTACGACAAATCGGTGGAAGACTACGTCAACTGTATTCTCTATTGCTTAGTGGAGACGATTGATCTTCAAAAACCCAAGACGCCTTGGCTTCTCATTGGGAGATCCACCCATTCTCCACCTTCGGCTACTTCTCCGACGAATAAGGCCTTACGCTTCACTTGTCTTGTAGTAACATCACTCGGTTTGCTTCTACCCTTTCTCCGCTAAACCCACTACAAGTAAGGGAGACGGAACTCAAGGTGAAACGTCTTGATTTTGCACCGTGGATTATTGTTTCATCATCATTAGTTTATCTACTTACTTTTGTTAATCGCTTGCAAGTACTTCGTTAATCTCCGTTGTAATCGTTTACTTTTACTTAATCTTGTAACGACAAATTCTAAAATCATTACTTGGTGAAGCTTAAGTTTTCCACTAGCAAAGTAAAAAGTTTAAATTGTTATTAATTTCCAAATCCATTCTTGTGCACGTGTATGTTTCACATCAGAGAGGTTTTGGTAGTAGAGTGGATTAAAGTTGCTATGCATTTTGCGAATAGGTCTCATGACGCTTTATCGCATCCATTACGGAATTTTCTCGAAATCCTTTTCCTTTGATTACTCTAATTATTAATTAGGATTGAATGCATGATTAATTCTTGCCAACTTTGATACAATTTTGATTTCAATTGTAGCATGATTTTCAATTGAGCTAATGATATTATGCATAAAGAATTCTACACATTATTTCTAATATATGGCTATTACATTATTTTTAGATATTTATTCATATATTTGTTTTATCCAAAGAAACAAAAAGTTGCCAAGATTAACAAAATTAGAGATGAGTTTTTGTATGTTAACATCATTTTATGGAATTATGCATCTCATTATAGAGAATACAAAATATCCGCCATCAAATTTGGTATCAGAAATTAAAGTTGCATTATAATGTCTTTTAGACATAGGATATAATAGTTGTACTAGTTTCAAAAAAATAGGAATTAACACACTCATTTTCCACTCATCTGGGCATCTTTTTAGTCATTTCAAAAAATATTAACAAGTTTAGTAAGCAAGAAAATTGCTTCATCTCCTAAGCACTCCAACCTCTCTATTGGAAAAATATCATCAGTGTTCCCAACAAGGCCTTTTTCACCCTTCATTTCTTTAAAGCCCTCTCTTAACTTCGTTTACTATACGCTGAATAAAAATAGAAATTTTATTTTCAGATTAGGGTGCCCTAAGGTCACTATAGTTCAATCTTATTTTTCATAATTTTCATTAAAAAGATTAGCAAAATATCTCATCCACCTTTGTGAATATCATCTTTAAGAAAAGATATTTTATTGATCTTCATCTTTTAATACACTCTTACTACTTCCTATCTCTTTGTTTGGCTAAACTTATACATATATTCTTTTCTCCTCCTTAGTATCTTAATTCTATTATATAAATCACTAAAAAGCTAAGGTTTTTGCCATCACATATTGCTTTCTTAGATTTCCTTACGAGCCTCTTTTATATCTTTCCAAATTTCAGAATTTTTAAAATTAAACCAATTTTATAACAAATATTTTATTTCTTAATTCATTTTCTTGCACATTTGGATTCCACCACCAAACTATTTTTTACATTTATGAGCTTTTCCCTTTGATACCCAAAGCCACATCTTTTACAATATTCTTTTAATATCACTAGCCACTTTTTTCCACATAACATAGCATCCTCATGCACAGATAAAATCTTAAGATCTAAAAATCATTACTCTCAAAAAATATTTTTGTTAATATTTCTTTAAATGCCCCCATCTAATCCTAGAAATCGTTTTTTTACTTATTTTTTACTATATGCCCTTTTATCTTAAAGTCCAAAACTAATAATCAATGTTGCGTACATTAAATTTTCATTACGCGAATAACTTTACAAATCTTTTGCAATCTAAACGATCTAAATTTTCTTATAAGAAAATAGTCAATTCTGAGTTGTATTTATCAATTTTTATAAGTTGATGAAGATGCTCATTCCTTTCTTAAATAAGATATTTAGCAATTGAAAATCCATAAGCTAACAAAAATCTAATATGGTCTTGTCACCTTCATTTGTGTTCCAAAAACCATAGCCACATGAATGCTTTTAAATCAGTCTACCTCTCTACCAAACATGTCCATTTTAAAATCTCCTCTAATAAAACTTTTTCTAGAAGGTATCTTTTGTAATAATTCTTCTAAGTCATTCAAAATTTTTAATTTAGAAACTCTATCCAAACCTACTTTAGGAGGCATAAGCAACTTATAAAATTAAGAATCCTAAATCCAAAATTCAAAACAAACAAATTTCTTTAAAGATATTTCTATCTCCATCATATTAATTTTTATAACATTATCCTTCAAACTCTTATCTATTAATAACACCTACACCATTTCTAGTACCGACTCCTACCCGAATACCAAAGTTTAAATCCTAAACTATCGATTTCCTTTAGCTTTCTCTCCAACCATTAGTTTCTTGAATGCACAAAATATTTATCTTCCTATGAATCATAATATCTATTAATTATATTAATTTTCCTGTAAGGGAACATATATTCCAGTATCCTATTCCTAATTTTAGATTTCAATTGACTAGCTTCTTTGCCCACATCCATCCTTGATGTGGGACCCTTCGCCTATTTAACACTGCACCCGATAGGCACCAGTTCAGCGGCCCTTGCACCACTTGTCACTGTATTCAGGGCCATCTACAGCCGCGTCGCTTCTAGGGGAGCTCTAGCATTAACACAATTTCTTAAAGGATTTCATGTCATTATTATTTGATAAGTTTTACGCTGGGCTGTCGACTTACCTAATGCAACCCCTCACTTTTTTCATCCAGGACTTGCGGACCCTGGCAACGATAGTTTCTGTTTCATAATAATTTCATTCAATGTTCCCAATTTTAATAGGACCAATGGAAAAAAGGATTCATGTTAGCCGACCCCACGTAGTGGGATAAAGGGGTTTGATGTTGTTATGTTGTTCCAGTTTGGAAATGGGTTATATGGCTACATGCACAAAAAATTAAAGTGATCATTTGAAATACAGTACCCTAATAAGATTAATATATTCCAAATTGATTAATTTGAGATTTGCCCAAATGCTTTCTCACAATTTTAGTAATGGCAGGTAAATTACTTGGAAAGAAATAAAACCAAATATTCTACAGAAATTGCAAGTGACAGCAGTAATCAGATGGACAACCTATCCCAAACATATCAGAAAGTATAAAAACATTTCAATTGAAGCAATAAGAACAGCCATTTTTGTAGTTACACATTCAGTAATTTAAAAAATTCGGTAAGCTTTACCTCCAGGGCAATCGATTAACAGCCCAATTGATTTCCTCTGCAATGTCTGGCTTATCTTAATAAGTCGACAAGCAGCATCCAATTTCCCATATATTTTGGAGATTATTGACTATCACTCTGCCAAAACAGAAACTCGATAATCTTAAATGCTATAATGAGATCACAGGAATCAAAAGAAAGTTAAAAAAAGAAAGCTAGTTTGAATTTGACAAAGCAGAGATATTAAACACTCACCAGCAAACTTTAAGCAAAGCAAAACCCAACTTCAGAAATTAAGTTTGTTCAAATAGCAGCATCCAATAACTTCGTATTTGGATGGAATGGATGAACACAGCAAATGCATTCATTAAAGACACAGCATTTCCTATGTTGCTTCGACCAATTCTTTTTTTTCAACCTTTCTAATTATCTCACAAGTACAGTATGTACATATGTGTCGCTAGCCTGCTTATCCCACTACCAAGCAATGCGAAATTTTTAATAACTTCACTCTGAGCTCAATTAAAAATAACATGAAGGGAAAGCAATAATTAATTTACAACCTCACATGCATTAATGCTCTTAAGCACACAAAAAAGAAAAAAGAAAAATCAAGCAAATTAGCATGGGATTACAGAAGTATAAAAGCCATTTACTCTGAGCACTAAATATACT
>NW_021319515.1:546947-550202 GCF_001605985.2 Dendrobium catenatum | reverse complement strand
AACCAGCTCAAGATTGGGAAGATTAGGGTTGAATCAGACTGTATTTTTATTTTTCTTTCTTGTGTCAATTGTAATTGTTTGAAGTGACTGATGTTAAGTAACCCTACATACACACACTTGAGAGATTTAGAACTTGTGTTTTCACTCACATCGTCCCGGACGATATTTATATCGTCCTAGACGATCGAGTTCAAAACAGAAGTTCTAAACATAATTTCTTAGTTAAGGCAGTAATAATTAACTTATCGGCCTGGACGATAGCTGTATCGGCCAGGATGATATGCTCAATACAGAAAGAAATTACCGCCATGATCAATTTAGGTATCTGTATTTTTGGAAATCGACTAGGACGATTATTTGATCGTCTTGGACGATATTGTATAATTATGCCTAAATTGATCCGACAATCATGGGAGTAATTAAGGATGATTGATACGATCACTTCATTCTGGACAATCGCAAGACCATCCTGGATGATCCATTCAAAAACACTTGGTTGCACCTGGATGATAAATATCAACCATTACAAATTCAGGGCGATACGCTGGCCGATTTCGATCGGACATATCAAATTCATGGCGATGTTCTGGATGACTTTCCTCTGATTTGAACTGATCGGCCAGGACGATCGTGAGATCGTCTGGGATGATCAAGCAAATTTTCAATCGTCCAGTTTGCACTCAGGGCGATGCTCTAGCCGATCCTATGAGATTTGTACTTATCGGCAAGGACGATTTAAATATCATCCTGGACGATAAAGTCAGCAACTTACAATTAATGAGCCCCTTTGAAGCTCTTCTATTTAAGAGCTCTTGTTCAACATTTTTGAACATCCTTGGCTACTGTCTTGACCTGAGAAAACCTAAAGGAGAGAGAGAGGGAGAGAGAGAGAGAGATAGAGGATCTTATGAAGGGGAGCTTGTGAGGGGATTCACAAGGGTTGCTCCAAGCATTATTTCACTTCTTCTTTCCTAAAGACTCTTGTCCTTGGAAGGATTGGGAGAGGCAAGTTTCAGCAAGTGATCGTGATTCTCTACCTGCTTCAGGAGGAAGCAAAAGGATTTGGGTTCTCTGCCTTGTCGGGTGTGGCAAAAAGGAGGTGTTTTTGTGAGGGCTTCTCCGCCTAGCTGTGGGGGCTAAAGGAGAGTCACATTTGTGCAATACTCGGAGGGCGCCTCCAGGGAGTGGACGTAGGTCGAGTTGACCAAACCACTATAAATCCTTATGTTCTTGTTTTTACTGCTTTCGCATTTATTTTCTTCCACACTTGTTTTTGTGGTGATTGGATTTTTGATAATCGTTCTTTTTGCTTAAAGAAATTTTTAAATACCAATTCACCCCCCCCCCCACTTGGTTAGCCTCAGGCTAGTTCTATAGGGCTTAACATCCCTAACTAACTTTCAGGGTGAATTGGTATTTTTTAAAAAAATTCTTTAGGTAAAGCACAAAATTAAAACCAAAGCAATTCACCACAGAAGTAACGGATGCAGAAATTAAATGCGGAAGTAAAATAAAGAAAGATCACACCGGATTTATAGTGGTTCAATCAAATCTTGACCTATGTCCATTCCTCGGAGGCACCCTCCGAGTGTTGCACTAACTAAGTGTCTCTCCTTTAGCTCCCACAACTAGGCAAAGAAGCCTTTATAATATACTCCTTTTCACCAACCCTTGTGCGGTAGAGAATCGGTTCCTTTTGCTTCCTCTTGAAGCGGGCAGAGAACCCAGACCTTTTGCCAAAGTAGACCTCCTAAGAACCTCCCAAGGATGAAGGATGAAGAATGCAGACGATGACTTGGAACCTTTCTTGGAGAAACCTTTGTGAACCCTCTCACAAACTCCCCCTCACAAGTTACTCTCTCTCTCTCCCCTCTCCAAAGGCTCTCTCAGGTCAAGACAGCAGCACTCAAGGTCTTACTAAGTGAAGAACAAAAGTTCTTAAATAGAAGATCTCAGAACGAGCTCATTAATGCAACTTGCCGACTTTTTCGTCTAGGCCGATAGACATATCGTCATGGCCGATCAGTATAAAATAAGCTCAAATAGTTAGGATGATTTGGGACAATTAGAAGAAAATTGGTTACCTCGTCCAGGCCGATACCATATCGTCCTAGACGATTAGTTCAAATCCAAGAAAAATCGTCCTAAACATCGCCCTGAATAGATTCTGGCCGATGTTAATCATCCAGTCCATCGTCCTGGCCGAGTCTACGATTGGCCCGACCGATGTGATCGTATCAATCAGCCTTAATTGCTTTTCATAATTGCAGATTAATTTAGGCATAATTATGTTGTATCGTCCAAGCTGATGTTGAGTTCGTCCTGGCCGATGTTTTAAAATAAAGAATACCTAAATTGATCATAGAAGCTAATTCTTTCTGATTTGAGCCTATCTTCCTGGCTAATACAAAGATCATCCAGGATGATTTGCTTAATGACGGCTGCTTAACCAAGATGCCCTAATTAGGGTTTCTGTTTTTAGTTAGATCGTCCTGGACGATATGAACATCGTCCAGGCTGATGTACTCAAAATACAAAAACTTATAAAACCCCTCAAGTGTGTGTGTGCAAGGTTACTTAGCATTATGAACCACTTTTTCAATTGACTTAAGAAAAAGAAAAATATTACAAACTGACTCAACCTAAATCTACTCAATCTTGAGCTGGTCTTGAGTTGTGTTCGATCTTGTGGACCTAAAAAATTAGTAGGCAAAGCAGTCGTAGAAAAACATAAATGTTTGCTATCATCAAAAGTCTAGTCCATAATCTCATATTCGCAACAATCTCCCCCTTTTTGATGACGGCAAACACAAACAGAGAATTCCAAGCAGTTATGGCAGTTCAGTAAAAATAGTGTGACAGAAAAGCAGATCACTAAGTTCCAAAATTCAAAGTACATGGTACAGCAGACTACTCCCCCTTTTGACATCACAAAAAGGAGGAGGAAAACAAAAATAAAAAATAAAAAATAGAACATAAACATGTTAAAAAAATAGTCAAAGAAACAAAGTTTTTTTTTTTTTAATCAAGACATGAACATAATATAGTTGTCCATGTGATTGATTTTAAAAATTTGTAAGTTAATTTGTTAACAACATCAAAAATCAAAAAAATGGTAAAATATTTCATCATGTAAACCCTAAGCTCGGATTTCTTTTAAGGTAAAATTAACTTTTGAAATCAAAAGGCCTAACTAAAAAAAAATCAATTGGATGAGAAAAAGAGATCCGATCAAGACTTGGTTTTAGAAAAATA
>NW_021319515.1:537353-543866 GCF_001605985.2 Dendrobium catenatum | reverse complement strand
TTTCATACTTGCATGACATAGTCTCCGGTGCCACAACCATGAATCATAAACATCTATTTTTAAGCAAAATGAAGCAGCGCATTCAACCTTATTTAAATCAAGCATGTAGACGTTGTTGATCCTTTTTCTCTGCAAAATAGTATTATTACTTAAACTTACAATGCATGAATTTGCAAAGAATTGCACGATGAAGCTTTTGTTACAAAGTTGACTGATGCTGAACAGGTTGTATTTTAATCCATCTATAGGCAAAATATTTTCAATCATAAGGTTCTTGGAATTACCAATTATACTTGAGCCTTACCCCTTCTTGGTGGTGTTGTCTCCAAGAGTAACCTTTCCTCCAGTCCTGAACTCCAGCGAAACAAATTGATTGGCATCACCAGTCATATGTCGAGAGCATCCGTTGTCTAAGTACCACATACTCTCACGAGGCCTTTTGTGAGAGCCCACCTACAAAATCATCAAATGTCAGATTTAGGAACCCAAGCAGGTTTGGGTTCCTTCTTATGAAAAGTAGAATGCAATGCATATGTGGTATACTGTGAATCATGTACCTTGGGTCTCCATACCCAATGTGTATTATAGTGAATAGTGCAAGTGTGTGAGATATGTCCTAGCATGCCACATGAAAAGCATCTAACACCTGGAAAGGGGTTTCTTAAATGGCTTGAGTTATAATGCCTCTTCCTAGGTTTTGGCTTTTGATTAAGTGTTGGTGTCATCCAATTTTTCTTAAGTGTATCCAATTCATCTTGAATCCTCAAGTTGGTACTTTTTAAGACATCATTATATATCCTCAGGTTTTTCTCTATCTCTTTCGATTTCTTAAAATCAGATTCAAGTGAGGTGTGTGTGACTTTTAGTGACTCATGCTCTTCAATTAATTCACAATGCTTTTTTTTAACTCATCATATTCATCAAGTAGAGCCATATGATTTGAATCAATTATTGAGTGATTTTTAGTCATAATTACATGCTCTTTTTGTAAGTTCAAAAATTCTAGTTTCAAGCTAGCATGAGTTTTCTTGAGTTTCCTATATAATGCATGAATTTTTTCAGAAACTTTAAGGAGTTGATCGTAGAAAAGTTCACATACCTCTTCTTGATCAAGGTTATCGCATGCCATCAAGCACAAGTTTGTTGCCTCATCTTCTGGTTCCGTCTCTGATGAATCTGACGCAGAATTCACCCAAAATGCTTTTTGATGTCTCTTTTTATCCTTTCTGAAATTATATTTCTCCTCACCCTTTTCTTTGCTTGAGTGATCTTGAAGTGTAGGACAATTAGCTTTCACGTGTCTAGGCTTCCTGCATTCATAACAAACTACATCAGACGATCCTTTAGAGTATTTGTTATCCTTACCTTTTCTCCAATGATGCTTTTGCTTCTTCCTCAGAAAGCTTCTGAATTACCTTGTGATTAAGGCAAATTGATCGCTTTCAGACCCGGAAGAGTAAGAGTCCGATTTGTGTGCCTTTAGTGCCACCGTTTTCTCCTTTCTTTTCTCACCTACACAAGATTTCTTTGATTCACTTCTTTCTCGCATGCAATGAGTGAGCTAAGTAAGTTATCAATCTAATACGTATTCAAATCTTTAGATTTAGTGATTACAGTGATTTTAGCATCAAAAGATGAAGGCAAGTATCTCAAAATCTTGTTCACTTTTTCATAGTTTGAGAAGGCTAACCAAGAGGGGGGGGGGGTGAATTAGTATTTAAAAATTTATTTAAGCAAAAAGAACGATTATCATAAACCCAATCACCACAAAAACAAGTGTGGAAGAAAATAAATGTGGAAGTAGTAAAAACAAGAACATAAGGATTTATAATGGTTTGGTCAACTCGACCTACGTCCAGTCCCTGGAGGTGCCCTACGAGTATTTCACTACAAATGTGACTCTCCTTTAGTCCCCACAGCTAGGCGGAGAAGCCCTCACAAAAACACCTCCTTTTTGCCACACCCGGCAAGGCAGAGAACCCAACTCCTTTTGCTTCCTCCTGAAGCAGGCAAAGAATCACGATCACTTGCTGAAACTTGCCTCTCCCAACCCTTCCAAGGACAAGAGTCTTTAGGGAAGAAGAAGCGGAACAATGCTTGGAGCAACCCTTGTGAATCCCCTCATAAGCACCCCCTCACAAGATCCTCTCTCTCTCTCTCCCTCCCTCCCTCTCTCTCTCTCTCTCTCTCTCTCTCTCTCCCCTTTAGGTTTTCTTAGGTCAAGATAGTAGCCAAGGATGTTCAAAAATGTTGAACAAGAGATCTTAAATAGAAGAGCTTCAAAGGGGCTCATTAATTGCAAGTTGCCGACTTTATCGTCTAGGACGATATTTACTGGTTCACAACACCAATGGAAGAGGTCCACATTAACGTCTAGGGAGTGGTCATGCCTTTTAATTACCCTAAAATTATAATTTTACATTAGAATAGTTTGAAATGCTTTGACATATATTTTTAGACTTTGTAAGTTTTAACGTCCAAAAATAGGCGAGTAACTGATATATCATCTGGAAATTTTTTTGATCGAGCATGAATCTCAAGGCAAAGTTGAACTTGAAACTTTCAAATTTAATTTTGGGATCATCCAAATGCCAATTTTAGCAAACTTATAATTGAATTGAACATCTCAAAAGGATGAACCAAACAACACCAAATTCAATCAAATAAGACCACAAAGAGTCCAAATCAAGGTTTCGAAGAACATTTAGATGCTTCAAAGCATCAATTAGATGATTAATTAATTTCTAAATGTGACATGCTTCAAGTCAAATTAAGTGGCTTAAAGAGATGAATCCAATGAGCCCATGCTCACAGAATTTTGACATCCTTAAGACACTCAAATGCTTGATAATTTGCCTACGATCAAGGGAATCAATATAGAACATCCATAAAAAATACTCTCAATATGCCCTTGATCTTCTCTTCATTAACTAAGCATGCTACTTCTGCCCGGCTACCAACCCGCTAGGCTTATGCTAGGCCTCTGACTATTGCTGAACTTTTGCCCTTCCACCAACCATCATTGGTCTTCCACTCGGCCACTGAATGACACTAGGAAATCTGCTTGGTTGCAAGTTGCCATTGGACTTCCACCCAGCTATCAGCCATTGCCGGGCTTTTGCCCAGCCACTAAATATCGACGGACTTTCGCTTAGCCACCAACTGTTGTAAACTTTTGTACGGCCACCGACTGTTGCCAAGACATCTACCTGATCGCCAGCCATCATTGGACTTACACTTGACCACCGACTGCTACTGAACTTCCGCTTGACCACCATTTATTACCGAACTTTCGCTTGGCCACCGTTTGATGTCTGACTTTTGCCCAACTGCCAACTATCATTGGACTTCTGTTTGTTCATCATTTTTGGCTAGTTTTCTATATGACTCACCAATTATTGTTATTTCACCATCTTCGAATTAAAGGATGGATCAAGCTTTGTAATTTATTCAAAAATTGGTGGAATCATTTAAACTAGGCAAGTCTCTATGGTCTTTTTCATTTCTAGGGTTTCCACGTTAAAAATCTATGGTATTTTTCTAGGATTTACAATCTTCTATTTATGTACTCAATATTCAATCAATGTTAAGATGAACAACTGACTCACTCTACTATAATGTATATTCTAGCTTGCAATAACATATATAATGTGTGTATGAATTTTAAATGTCCAAAAAAAACTTGGTGCATTCAATTATAGCTTAAATTTTGCCAATATATTTGGTGAGTATGTAGTGCACACATTCACAAGTGAGATTGCATGTTGGTCTGCCCATCAATAATGGATGAAAATAAAGCATGCCAGATATAACTGGAAGAGAGAAATGGTTAATAGACATTTTTTAGGTTTATAAATTTCCCGTCGGGCTTCTACAAGGCCTTCGACTATTGCTAGAGTTTTGCCCTATCACCAGCCATCATTGGACTTCCACCGTGCTGTTGACCTCATTATTCGAGGTTAATTTCCCCGGAATTGATTCTAGCACCTAGATATTCGTAACCTAGTGTAGACGTCGCCCCTACAGGATTTCTCTTAGGTGGATACCCATTGATGTAGCGTCGACTCGAACCTACCATTCAATTCGAATCAAAATCAATTCAATCCAATTTCAATTCAACTCCAAAATGAACTCAAATCAGGCTCGATTTTTGATTCATCGATGTCGATCGACTCAATCTAATTTATTTTCGATCAAATTAATATATCGTTGGGCTCAAATCAATTCATCAATTGAATCTCAAATTCTATCTAATAATTTTTTTTTATTTTGATCAAATCCTAGCCAACTCCTAAATCCTAACCGTTGATTTTAATTAAAATTAGAAGGATAATCTGTAGTTAAGGCTGATCCAAACTCCCAATCCCACGATCACCCTCTCCCTCTTGTTTTTGGAAAACCACCCCAGCCCTCTCATATTCGCCACCTCAACATACACGAAGTCCAGAACTCCTCACACGATCCCTCTCCCTCACTCTTTCATTCACAAAACTGCTCTCAATCTCCCTGTAGTTCGCATAAAACCCACAGCCCTTAACCGAAATTCCCACTCTCTCATTCACAAGAACTGAACTCCCTCTTCTCCTAACCCCATTATCGAACTGCCCATCTGCCTCTCATTTTCGAAAAACCCTTCCCAGCCTCTGACTCCCTCTCTGACAACGATCCCAAACAAAGCTCCAGGTTCGATCGTCTCCCTCCATTTCACACAACCCCAAAACTGACTACATCTCTCTCTTACCGGTCTCCAACGCCGTCGCCTCCCCGTATCGCAAGACTCTAAGAACCGCTCTCTCTCTCTCTCTCCAATTGATTTTGCTCTTAAGAAGCCTGCCGAGCCCTATTACAGCAACAGTCATTGTTCGATCTCCACCCTTAGGGACCCCAAACTCTGCTGCGATTTATCCGACCAAAGGTAACAAAGAGTGGTAAACTTTATTCTTCTTGATCTACTTATTCTCTATTCTAGGCTTTTCTTCATTATATCATTCATCAAAAGATCAAGAATAGATTGATTCCCATTTCTTTTTATGTTTGTAGACAATAAAAGTTTTAGATAATCTCATTTCCTTCATATGAGATCTGATGTTTGTTATCTAAAAAATTGTAGAGACATTATTTCTAGCACCTTTTTCTCTTCCCTCTAATGATTATGTGTCCTTGACGTTGCATTGAGAATCTTATCGGTAGGGAAAATAATGAAGGTTTATTATTTGAAGAAGAATGCATTGACGTCTTCTTGCTTTGCTATTAAAATCAGGAAATATTCTATGTAAATTTTTTTTTTTTAATGTCTTTACATCATGATAACGTATAGGTTGGGAGTTATCTTTCTTAATATGTATACAAAGGCTAGTGAAGCCCATGATAATAAAATGACCTTTTTAAGTCCCAACATTTTTTTTTGGAGCATGACAAAATGTGGAGTTTTTTTTTTTATAGTTTTAATAAAATATTATTTTGTCCCTATTATAATAGTTTTATAAATTTTGGGATGATATGTTTTGAAATTGTTTTGTTTCATCTAATTGGTATATAGGTTTGAATGGAAATCATGCAATATATGAGAATTTTGTATTCAAAATAAGCAATGTGGTATGAATAGTCTTGTATGATAATTAAAGCAAGGAAAAGTTTAAAGAAATTTTTGTTGCATCCTAATGGAATGGTAATGATAATCTGAGGAAAGCATGAATTTTAAAGTGGATATTTTGAAAGGTTAAGTATTTTAAAAAAAAAAAGAGTTTATGTTAAGTAGTGAAATGTTTGGATTTTGAATAGTGAGAGGCTTATGTTTTGGAAAGGTGAAAGACTTTGAAAGATATATCATGTGAACTTTAAGTAGTGAGATGTACATATTCAAAAAATGAAATATGTATTTAAAGTAAAGTAAGTATTTTGAAGAGTGTGTGTTCGAAAAGTAGAAATCGTATGTGTTTTGGAATGATAGAAATTGTGTCTCTTGGAATGGTAGAAATGTGTTAGAACTTGTGTGAGCTTGGGAAGAGTAGAAATTGTGTATTTTGAAAAAAAGAAAAGTAAATTGTGTATGCTGGGTTGAAAAGTAAAAATTTGGTGAAAGGTTTATGTTTTGAAAGGTGAAATTTGAAATGTAAAGAAATGTGCTTTGAATGTTGAAGTGTATAAAAGTATTTTAAAGAAAATGTAGAGTATGATTTTGGGACTGGGATGGGAGAAGTGTGCAAGTGTAAGAGTTAAGGTGTTTATTTTGTGAAAATTGTGTAAGTTTGGAAGAATGAAAGTGAATGTTAAGAAAAATACAAAGTATGATTTCAAGAAGGAAAGGTTTCAAAAGGCAAGTAACAAAGTCAGTGTTCAAGCCCGAAGAAAGGTAGGTCTTTATTTTCAGTAAATTTTAATTATTTCATTATTATTTATTAAAAGTGCTTTCTAATCCCTATTTTCTTTTCTTTATTGGCATAAACTGCGAGGAACGGTACTGGTCAAGGGAACAAAAGGACAAGGAGCTAATGACGTCAGTCGCCTCTATCC
>NW_021319515.1:504854-537253 GCF_001605985.2 Dendrobium catenatum | reverse complement strand
AGGGCTTAACATCCATAACGAACTTTCAAATGGTATCAGAGCACTTTCACAAGGGAGCAATCATTGAAGGTGACAATGCAAATATCATAAGAAGGCTCCATAAGGCAAGGATTGATGACTTCAAGGGAGAAGAAGAATTTGATTTCATTAAAGAGTTTAATTATGTCATTTTTTCTTGTGTTGATAGAGGTAGTAACAAGCTAGCTGATATGTGTGCTAAGTATGCTATGGCTAGCAACTTCATTTGGGAAGAACTGTGCTTAAATAAGATACCTCCTTCATTTGTAAGTTTATTGAAGGAGGAATCAACATTGTAGTTGTTTCTTTTTCTTTTCTGTTGCTTTTAATGCATTTATTGCTCTTTTAAAAAAAAAAGAATTAAAGGCTTGATCAAGCTTTGTAATTCATTCAAAAATTGGTGGAATCATTTGAACTGGGAAAGGTTCCATGGTCTTTTTCATTTCTAGGGTTTCCACATTAAAAATCTCTAGTATTTTTCATGGATTGACAATCTTCTATTTATGTACTAAATATTCAATCAATGCTAAGATGAACAACTGCCTCACTCTACTATAATGTATATTCTAGCCCGCAATAACATATATAATGTGTATATGAATTTTAAATGTCCCAAAAAATTTTGTGCATTCAATTTTTCCATTATATTTGATGAGTCTGCACTGCACACATTCCCTAGCGAGATTGCAAGTTGGTCTGTCTGCCCACAACTAATGGATGAAAATAATGCATGCCTGACAAAATTGGGAGAGAGAAATGGTCAATACACATTGTTGAGGTTTATAAATTGCCAATTTAAGCTTTGAGAATGGCAAAGCTGAGGTGAGTAAATTCTGAGAGGAAGGATGAATAACTTCATGGTGTATGGGTTGTTTGCTTATAAATTTTTTCTATAGTTTTTCTTTAAGATTGTTTATGATTTTGTTAATGATATATAACACATTCTTCCTGTGATTTAAATTAATTATTTTTTTTGAAAGTTATTCATTATAATTTATTTATTTATATTTGATGTCAACATTAAAATGAAATTTAACAGAATAATTTGAATTAATTAGATCTAAATAACTTTTGAATTCTTAAATTTTATTCAATAAATTAATGTGATGATAATTAGAAAATATTCATATATGTTAATTAAGATGCATACTGCTTCTGTGTTTTAATAGAGTAATTAAATTAGTTCATAAATTATTTAATGAAAGTAATATGTATATTCTATTATTTATTAAATCAATGTAAATTAATTATTTTTTAACCCTATTAATACACCTAAAATCTCTCAAATATGATAATGTTTATTTCGTAGATAAACTAAGTAATAATCAATTTAAAAGAAATTAAATTCCTTTTTATCCTATACTTCAAAATAATTTAATTTCAATTTTTAATAATTCCAAATTTCATAAGAAAAAAATATCTTTAGATGACCAAATTAATTATCATTTGATTGAATAAAAATTAGATGAAAGAATTAGCATAAAATAACTATTTGTTATTAATATATTAAAAAGGGATATGTGAGTGAGGAAGCCATAGAGTGAAATAAATAAACTTGATTCTTTCAATAAGCTAAAAGAGAGTAAAGTCAAAGACTTTGTGAGTGTATTTGTGGTCATCAAACATTAAGAGGAAATTATTATGTGCTATCACATGCATGAGGCTTTATGATCTGGTTTTGTTGCCTTTTTTCTATTTTGTATGCAGATGGTTATACTGATATCGAACAAATTGAATGACTTTCATGAATTTAAGAAAGACATTTTTACTATTTCTTTGCTAAAATTTAATATGTTAAAACTAGCTAACAATTTTAATCAACAAAAGAAATTATAAGTTCAAATAATGATGATATTTTTAATGTTTATATATAATAATAGAAGTGATAAACTAGATAAAATGATATTATAAAAAAGAATGAAGTATAATAGAAATAAAATTCTTCAACCAAATAATAGCATTCAATATATTACAAATTAATTGAGATTGGGATAAATATTATAAGATATGTGAATGAATAATATTCATTTCAATCAATTTGTTGACAAGCATACCAATGCTGAACATAGGCCCATACTTAGCTACCATTACTAGTTATTGATTTACATATATTGACATGTACATTGAACTAAAAATTTTTATAGAATGACACATTTGCTTCTAATTTTTTTAAGGCAAAGTTGCAAATTTTGGCCAACTCCACACTAACTTATATTGGGGGAAGGAATCGTCCACTCGAAATAAATAGGATTCTAACACTAAAAGAACTAAAGCTTAGAGTTCTTTGTGTCTTACGTACGTCTCAACCAAGCCACCCATATAGTTAACCTCGTATGACGATAGTGAAATAATGGTGAATGCACAACCACAAATGTTACGAATGATAAGATTTGTGAGTTTATTCTAATCGAAGTGACAAGGTGGACTGTAATTATTTATGTAGAGACTGAAGAGGTACCGACCGTCGACACAAACATGGCAAACTTAATTGGAATCAATTTCTCTGTATTGTGGTCATCTTCTGAAGTTGTAGGTTAGCATCATCTAACAAATAGTAATGTTGATTTTTTTAACCAATTTAACACAACGTAGCTAAAAAAAAAAATTGGTTGTGCTTTCATAGGCCTATCATATTGTCTGTCGAAGGAATTTTTATTGGGTGTGGAGTGCGGATGTAGCACTATATATGCAACCCTATAACACAATGCCACGTAAAGTCCACCTTAACCTCACCATTCTAATTATCACGTGTTCCTTTTTACAGTTCGACCAGACGACACGACTCGCCCGAAAAATTGAAAAAAAAATGCGGTAATACTTAGTGTTTTACTTGATGGCGTGGGTTATTTACCTCACTTAAGAAAGATTTTCTCGTCACCTGAAAGCTGAGAAAGAAGGAGAAGATAGGAATCTATGAAGATGGATACCGGTCTGGAGGACTTCGAAGATTGCTTGGAGATGGAAGGCGTTATGCAAGAGACCCAACAAAGTAAAAAAATAGGTTTTTTCAACAAACTATAGAAGATAAGTTGGAGATATTATCGATAAATATGATATGGAAGGCATTGCATCAGTGTTTAGTTTAATCATATTTCCTTTGAATTGTATTTTTGTTGGACAATGTTAGTCGTACGTGGCCCCATTTAAAAATTTGGTCTCCCTTGGTACCGTTCGGTACCGCTCAGTACCGCTCTGTATCGAGAGGTACCGAAGATGTTGCCAAATTATCTATCTATTTCCAATGTTAAAATCAAAGTGTTTAAATCGATTTTCTTGTTCATAGGTTGTCTGTAATAGTGAGAAAGAAGCATATGACATGTACTGCCATTATGCTCACAATGTTGATTTTAGTGTTCACAAAGATCATCACTATTATTGGCCTAGTTCGAGAAAGTTAAGATAGGAGAATTTTATACATTTGAAAGCTAGATTTAAGAAGGGCATTGACTTGAACACCAAATCAAAATACATAAAATCCAATACTAGGACCGGATGTCCCGCTATAATTAGATTTTCAGTAGACCTCGATGGAGTATGGAAGGTTAAAAAATGCATAGAGAGCTAGAATTATGAATTAGCTAGGCCTGAAGATCAACATTTACTTAGATTAGGTAGGAATATTAGTGATGAGATAGCATTTGTTCTTAAATCAATGATAAAAGCTGGGATAAGAAACATTGATGCATTTTTTAATACCTAGCTGATGAAGTTGGAGGAAGAGAGAATGTAGGATTCTCTAAAAGGGATGCATATAACTATGTTCAGAAAGAGAAAAGAGCTAAGATTGATAATGGGGACACTAATTCCCTAATTGAAGTTTTTAAATATTGAGCAAATGATGATAACATGTTTGTATGGGAAGTCCAATATAATGAAGAGGACATATTGATGATTGTTTTCTAGGTTGATGGGTTGGGGAGAATAGATTACAACTATTTTGAAGATGTGATCATTTTTGATACTAGCTATAGACTAAGAAAAAATAATCTAGCATGTGTACTTTTTATTAGAGTTAATAATCTTTGGCAGAATATTCTTTTAGGGGTGTCATTTCTATCGGAGGAAATAATAGAATCATTTACATGAATGTTTAGAATATTCTTATGAGTTATGGGTGATAAACATCCCATTATAATATTTACTAATCAGGACCAGACAATGACTCGGGCAATAGAAATTGCATTACCTCAAACACGCCATAGGCTTTGCAAATGGCACATCACCAAGAAGGTTCCATCCAAGCTGTGTTGTTACAATAACAATAATAAAGTTAGAGGTCTCTTTTATAAATTTTTAAGCAAGTGTAATTCAGAGGAGGAGTTTGAGAGTTGTTGGGATGAAATGATCAATGAAGGGGACATCCATAACCATGACTGGTTGAAAGAACTTTACAAAATAAGGAGGAAATGGTCCACAACATACAACAAGAGTTATTTTAACCTTGGTATTCTTTCAACACTGCTTAGCGAATCCACTAATAATGTGTGCCATGGAATTTCTAAGCTTACAAGTACCATAACTTACTTTTTTTAGGGTTAGAGAAGGTGATGAAGACATGGTGTCGGAATGAATAGGATGAAGATTTTAAATGTAGCCAGTCCGATGTTGTACCTTTAGTTAAAAGTTGTCTAATTCTTAAGCAAGCCGCTCGATTTTATTCACATTTATTATATTTTTTCTTTTAGGAGGAGTTTTTATAGGGTGTGGGTGGAATGTGCATAGCTCATGCCTCAAGCGACTTATTATCATTTTTTGTTAAAACTATTGATAAGATTATTTAGCCTGACCGTTAGACTATTCATTTTAATGAAAAAGAGGATACCATTGAATGCAGTTGTGGAAAATTCAACATGATGGGCTTATTATGTTCTCACTGCTTAAGAGTAATAAGGCAGTTTGATATAATTAATATACCTCCAAAATATCTACTTAAGAGATAACTTTAGCTAGAAAAGACATTTATTCTGGCAGGCTGATGACATGTATGGTAGGTAAAGGTACCCTATCTCATAGCTTAAGAGGTATGATGTTCTAAAATTATTTCTATAGATTTGTATATCAAATAAGCATAAGAGGGCAATAGAATGAGGAAGCAGAACAGTACATGCTAGCTGCAATACCTGACATAGCTGAGAATGCTGATTTGATACTAGATGGTAAGAAGAACCATAAGTTCATTGAGAATTCTAATATGACCAAAAAATTAAAAGTGCCACTCAAGTGCAAGCCCAAAGGCATTTCTAATGCAAGATTGAAGAGTCATTGGGAGAAGAGAATACTTAAGAGGAAGAAAACTGAGGAACAACCTACTCCATCAGCTAAATGAATTCCAATTGAACAATGTACACCAGTGGAACTAATTAGTCAAGTTATCTTTCCAAACATACCAGAATGCTTCACAGATGAGTTCACACTTCGTCGACCAACCAGCCAGCTGAACTCTAAATATTGATAGAAGATGAATGAAATTATTGATGCAGAGAGGCTTCTATAAAAATTAAATATTACTTAATTTGAATTTGGTAATTTGAATTTTGTTTGTTTGTTGAAATATTACTTCATATATTTGTATGGTAATTAATTTTGTAATGTTTAACGTTTCATACTTAATTTGCATATGTTCTTCCATATATTGGTACCATTCTGTACCGCTCAGTACCACTCAGTACTGATCTGTATCGTTATGTTCTGCCCTCTACATTGCTTGGTACCATTTGGTTATGTTCAATTAGTCTTTCTTCATCGCTTAGTACCACAGTACAACTCGATACTGCTCGGTACCTTCCATTTCTAGATGTCGGTAATGTTGTGGTTAGCAGCCATTTGATGTGTTAAGTTTGGTTTTTAATGACATTTAAAGTTGGTAGTTGTGGTGGTTCACCTATTTAAGATGAGTTGTTGTGATATTTACTATGTTTGTTGAACTTATAAGCTATATAACTTGAGCTAGTTCTTCTATTCCACATATTTGAATTATGGTTTATAAACTATATTGGCTGGATGTTAAACTACATCTATGTATGCCTATGAAAGTTTTTCTCAAGATTGCCACAACTAGAATGAATGAATGTATAGCTGTGATTGCTGACTGTCATCTTGAGCAACAAGCAAGACAAAATGAAATATTTAGATGTTGTGTTCATACATGGAATGATCGTTGTGATTGTTTGCTCGAAGTGGCATGGAGAGAAGCATTGGCTTATAAGGCAAATATAACAGGATGTTTCCTAAATGCTGAAGAGTGGCAATGTGTGCAAAGTAACTTTTTTGAAAATTATCATCTCCTTGCTAGTACTCATTTCCTACAACAGCATCATCATAAGCTAACATGTAAGGGCAAAGCGTCATGCTCTGATTATGTGGTTAGGCAACATTATGATGTAAAGAATGTAATTCTTTACCATCCTTGGGATATAGTCGAAGAAATTTTTTTAATATACTTTTATAAGAAATTACTAAAGCAGTATGTACATAGATGAAAGCGAAAGAAGTTTTAGAATTTAAGTGATTGGCAAGATTTATAATTTGAGCTGATGATAGAGCTTGGTGTTATCCTACACAAACTCAACTCCAGCAAGGTGTTCAAAATTTGCTTAATACATAAAACTTTATTAAAGTAACATGCACCAAAAATGTTTTTTATTCAATAAACAAGTTATTTGTCAGAATGCAGTAATATTGTTTACAATGTTACAATGTACGTTCTATAATTAATAATCATTTAAGCGTTGAACATAGAAGTGTGAATGCGAGTTCTGATCTATACTTTGGCATTTCAGCTTGCCAATATAATAGTTCTTCCCACTTAACAGACTGTGGAAGGATTGAAGCTTCCATATATTTATAAATAAACATGCCATAGTCGTAGCCATTTGTTTATGTTGGTATTCCATTAGCAACCGCAACTGACCAAGTCCTGATATCACTTTCACAACTATCTTCAGTTTTCTCGTACAAATGATTAATCTACAGAAAAAGTTAACTTGTTATTATTTATGAATCGATTCAATTCCTTATAATGTATGACTCTTCACTTACAATATTTTGGAGCACGGCTCGATGCGTCGTGTTAGGTAACGAATCAAAGAAAAGCCAAGTTGACTTCTTTAACTTAGTAACCAAAAGTTTTTAAAGGTTCTTCTTAGATATTGGCAGCAGAATGAAATTTGAAGCACTTACAACGTCCTTTGTAACATGAGATACATATTATCTAGTCTCTAACTTATATAATGTGGAACCATGTATGTTGAAGGTTATTAGAAGAATTTAGAACATATATATTTAATAAGAAGTAATTAAATTACCCAATGTAGGCTAGAAACAAAAATGAATGGCTGATAAAGTCATGGCCAAAGGTTATTCTTCTCAGCTAGCAAAATGGTGAAGGCATTGATGTGGTTGTTGTCCATATATTGATTGGTTAAAAGTTTGTCAACCTGACTTCTAAAAATATAAACATTGCCTGCAGAATAAATAATGTCACCCCTGCAAAATAGAAGAGGTCATCAGCAAATATTTTGTCATCAATGTGTCAGTACCAATCAGTTATTAGTGGTACTGAGCGATACCAAGGGATACCGAGCAGTACCTAGTAATACTTATAAGCAGAATGAATATTACCAATCAGTACCAAAAAAACTGAGTGGTAGTACCGATTGTGAATCTGATTTTAGGGAATAGAATTTTGATGATAGAAAACATTCTTATTTTTCTACGACTACCTTGTCTACTAACATTTCAAGTCCATAAGATCAAATTTCAAATCGAACCAGCTCAAGTTTGGGTAAATTATGATTGAGTCAATTTATAATGTTCGTCAAGTGTCTTTTACCCTTTCTTGAGTCAATTATAAATGATGTGGATCCTGATGCTAAATTACCTTGCACACACACACACACACACACTTGGGGGAAAAATTCTGTCTATTTAATTAGAGTTTTCTATTTTCGATCACATCATCTGGAATGATCCAAACATCATCCTAGATAATCAGTTAAAAATTGAAACCCTAATTAGGGCATCCTGGTAAAGGCCTACATAATTAAGCAAATTGTTCTGGATGATATTATCATCATCTGGGATGATAGGTTTAAATTAGAAATAATTAGCCACCATATCTATTTAGGCATCTTTTATTTTTGGACATCATCCATGACATCATCCTAGATGATATAACATAATTATGCCTAAATTAATTTGGTAATTAAGAAAAGTAATTAAGTTTTGATTGCTTGATCATATCATACTGGACAATTCCAGGATCATCTGGGACAATCAGTTAAGAAATCTTAGTTCTTCCTGGGCGATCAAGCATCGGCATGGTTCCATTCAGGGTGATGTTCTAGATGATATGTGATGTTTTGAACTAATCATCTCAGATGATCATGAGATTGGCCTGGATGATCTAGTCCATTTTTCATCGTCTAGAAATCTATTCAGGGTGATGTTCTGGACGATATGTGATGTTTTGAACTAGTTGTCCCAAATGATCGTGAAATTATCCTGGATGATCAAGTTGCTTTTTCATCATCCATATATCCATCTAGGGCGATGGTCTGGATGATATTCGATGAATTGAACTAATCATAAAGGATGATATACTATCATCCTGGATGATATGAACAAATCAACTTTCAGATCATCATAAATTATCCTGGCTGATTGGGCTTAATTTGTACTGATAGGACAGGATCATCTTCAGATCATCCTGGACAATAATGTTAGTTTATTATAATTAAGAGCTAATCCAAATCTCTTCTATATAAGACCTCTTATTTTACCCAAGAAAGCATCCTTTGCTGTTGTCTTGACCTCAGAGAGCCTAGAGGAGAGGAAGAGAAAAGGAGAGAGAGAGAGAGAGAGACAGAGAGAGAGAGAGAGAGAGAGAGAGAGGAGGATCTTGTGAGGGGGAGTTTTTGAGAGGTTTCATAAAGGTTGATCCAAGCAAGGATTTGATTCTTCTTCTTTGGTTATCATCCCTATTCCTTGGAGGTTTTAGAGAGGTTTACTTCAGTAATTCATTGAGGTTCTCTACCTGCTTCAAGAGGAAGCAAAAGGAGTCAGGTTCTCTTTCTCATTAGTGTCGGTGGAAAGGAGGTTTATAAAGGCTTATCTGCCTTGCTATGGGAGCAAAAGGAGAGTCACTAAGTTTAGTGTAATACTCGGAGGAGAGGCTCCGAGGAGTGGATGTAGGTTAAGTTGACAGAACCACTATAAATTTATGTATTCTTTATCACTATTTTTTTCTCATTTAATTTTTGAACTTTGAATTTTGTTTGTGGTGAATTTTGATTTGGTTTGAGTTTGTGTTTTGATTGAGAAACTTTTTAAAATAGCAATTCACCCCCCCTCTTAGTTAGCCTTGGACAACTTCATAAGGGCTTAACATCCCTAACAAACGTCCAGGTGGTATTAGAGCAAGATTCATAAAATTGAGTTTTTGAAAACTTTTGAATTTCTATCAATAGCTAACTCCGGTAATCATAATATTATGGAAGGGTACTCTTTTACCCGACCACCTTTATTTGAAATATTCCTTTTGATTTTTTGGAAAACTTGCACGTCTATATTTTTACAATCGAATGACTATCGTATGTGGATGCTTGTTAAAGAAGGTTATTGTCCTCAATCACGTGAAATTAATGGAATTAAAATTGAGATTCCTTTTACTGAATGGACTTTTGATGAAAGGGATTTAACATAACTTAATACAAAATATTTGAATATTTTTTCTGTGCTTTAAAATTTGAAGATTACATGCATGTTTAAACTTATATGGGTAAAGAAATTTGGGATAGATTGTGTATTACTTATGAAGGAACAAATGAAGTTAAGCAATCTATATTGAATATTTTATTTCATAACTATAAACTTTTTTATATGAAACCTACTGAATTGATTTTTGACATGTATACTAGATTTATTCAAATTGTCACCTCACTGCATTTCTTAAGAAGAGAACTCACAAATTATGAAAAAGTTAATAAAATTTTGAGATGCTTGCCTTCTTTCTTTGATGATACGATTACTGTAATTATTGAATCTAAATATTTGAATACTTATTTGATTGATAATTTAATTAGATCACTCATTGCTTACAAGCAAGGGGTGAATCAAAGAAACCTTGATGTAGGTGAGAAAAGAAGAAAAAAACTGTGGCACTGAAGGCCAGCAACATGGATACTAATTCTTTCAGGTCTGAAAGTGATGATATTACCTTAATCACAAGGCAATTACAAAGCTTTCTAACGAAAAAGCAAAAGAACCATCAAATGTGTAATAAAGGTAAGGGTAGCAAAAAATTTAAAAGTTATAATGATATGATCTATTTTGAATGTAGGAAGCCGGGACACATTAAAGATGATTGTCCTACACTTAAGGCTCACCCAAGCAAGTAGAAGGGTGAGGAAAAACTCAAGTTCAAAAAGGATAAGAAGAGGTTCCAAAAGGCATTCTAGGCATATTCTACATCGGACTCCTCTGAGACTAAAGCTGAAGAGGAGACAACAAATTTGTGCTTGATGGCAGATGATCATCTTGGTCAAAGTGACCAAGAAGAGGTATTTAAAATAACCTACAAATTACTACTTGAAGTTTCTGAACAAATATATGCATCATATAGGAAACTTAAGAAATCACATACTAGTTTGAAATTAGAGTTTTTAAATTTGCAAAAAGAGCATAAAATTTTACTTAAAGATCACTCTATAATTGATAGCAATCATATGTCATTACTTGATGAGTTTGATGCATTAAACAAAAAGCATATTGAATTATCTGGTGCACATGATTCCTTGAAGTCATCTCATGTTGAGTTAGAAAAAGAGTTTAAGAAATTAAAAAATCTCAAAGCATTACATGCATCACATAACTTTAAAGGAAGCATCATCACTCGAGTAGATTAGTAAGCACTTTTTATAGTGCTAGATATTTTTATGTGGTATGTTAGGACATATTTCACACACTTGCACTATTCACCATAGTAAACATTGGTGTGGAGACCCAAATTGCATAATTTATAACATAACATATATGCATTAGATTCTCCTTTCTATAAGAAGGGATCCAAACATGTTTGGGTTCTTAAATATGATGTTTGATGATTTTATAGGAGTGCTTTCACAAAAGGCCTCATGAGAGTATGGGGTACCTGGATAGCGGATGCTCATGACACATGACTGGAGATGTTAACCAATTCATTTCGTTGGAGGCCAGGGCTAGAGGCAAGGTTACTCTTGGAGACAACACCACCAGAAAAGTGGTGGGAACAAGTATAATCGTAAACTCTAAAAACCCTTTGATTGAAAATGTTTTTCTTATAGATGGATTGAAACACAACTTGCTCAACATCAGTCAACTTTATGATAAATGCTTCATAATAAAATTCTTGGCAAAAACTTGTATTATCAGCTTAAATAACAATACTATTTTGTAGGAAAAGTAGATCAATAACATTTACATGCTTGACTTAAATAATATTGAATTTGTTGCTTTATTTTGCTTAAAAACTATTACTGATGATTCATGGTTGTGGCATAGGAGGTTATGTCATGCTAGTATGAAAACCCTTAGAAGAGTGACCCAAAAAGACCTAGTTAAAGGTGTCCCCAAGCTTAAGTTCTCTAATAACCACCTTTGTGATGCCTGCCAACTAGGGAATCAAGTCCAATCATCTTTCCATTGCATTAAGGACATTAACACCTCTAGACCTTTAGAAGTCCTTCATATGGATTTGTTTAAACCCATTAGTATTATCAACTTAGGGGGGAAAGTCTATGAATTTGTGATTGTCGATGACTACTCAAGGTTCACTTGGATTAAATTTCTGTCACATAAGAGTGAGTCTTTTGATGAATTTAGATCCTTCTTTATTTAAATTTAGAAAAAGTTAGATTGTGAGATCTTGATCATCCATAGTGACCATGGGAAAGAGTTTAAAAATGAGAGATTTAGAGACTTATGTGAGGATAATGAGATTAGTCACAACTTCTTAACTCCTAGGACCCCTCAGCAGAGTGGGGTAGCTGAAAGAAAAAATTGGACCTTAGTTGAAGCCGTTAGAGTCATGCTTGCTGAGTGTTCACTTCCAAAATACTTTTGGGCTGAAGCGGTAAATACATCTTGTTATGTGTTGAATAAGGTGAATGTTAGAGCCAGACATGATAAGACATCCTATGAGATTTTTAAGGGTAGGACACCCAACCTTTCCCACCTCCTATCTTTGGCTATAAGGTTTTCATTCTTAACAATGGAAAGTCTCACTTAGGAAAATTTGACCCAACCCCTGCCTTATGAAGTGAAGGCTCACTTCCCCCATTCCGATTAGTCCTCTGATCCTACCCGACCGAGGCTGAAACCGGCTACCTCTCTCATACCCAAAATCTAATGAAAGAGTGTTCTTATGATATTCAAGTATGGGGAAATCCATTAGGATGTTTAATAAGAGGACATTAGTGGTGGAGGAGACTATTCATGTAGTGTTTGACGAATATGATCCTAAGAAGTCTAGAGTTGAGGATGAAGATGAAGTTGGAGAGATTACCCATGTAGTTGAAAATTTGGAGAAGAGAGGAGAGCCCCAAAACACTGAAGGAGTATGTGAGATTATCCAAGGAGTAGAATATGCAAATCTGAAGGAAAGGGTTGAACCTACACATACCTTGCCTAGAGATTGAAGATATTTTATGAGTCATATTAAAGAATTGATCTTAAGAGACCTTTTTGAAGGGGTTAGGACTAGGCATGGACTTAGGAAGGAAGTGAACCACTCTGCCTTTATCTTAATGACTGATTGATGTTGCTAGAGGAATAAAACCAATTTGTTAGGAATGATGTTTGGAGCTTGTAGAAAGACCAAAGGGACAAAGTATAGTTGGAACCAAATGGGTATTTAAGAATAAGATGAATGATACAAGTATGGTTGTTAGGAATAAGGTGAGATTGGTAGCTAAGGAGCACAACCAAATAGAAGGGATTGATTTTGAGGAGACCTTTGCCCCTATAGCTAGATTGGAAGCCATTAGAGTGCTTCTAGCCTTTACCTATTATAAGGGATTTAAGCTTTCCAAATAGATGTTACGAGTGCCTTTTTAAATAGGGTAATAATTGAACCACATCATTATCGTCTTGAATGTAATATTATTTCCTTTTTGACCAATCATCCCGAATGTAATAATTGAACCACATCATCCTGGATGATTCTATGATCATCTTGGATGATCTTGGCATTTCCTTAAAAATTTGAGCATTCAAATGGTTTTTCTCACACAACTTTCTTTCAATATTCCTTGCTATTACTTCCTATCTATTTTTTCATCATGGTTGGTTGAAAAAGATCTCGTATGCTTGCTGGAAGCTCATTGAGGGCTAATTTTGGCTCTCATTTCACTGAGGTGGCCGACTAAGCCACATATATGCAATACAAGGTGGCTGTGATCACTTTATCCTGGACTATCTACCCTCATATACTTTCTTATCCTGCCCTTAATTTATTTGCTTGCATATCTCTTACCTTTATCCTTACACTAACCGTCCCGTTCAATTCTGAATTACTGTTCGAATTCATTGCTAGCCTTCACATCAACTCCTCCTTCCCCGCTCTTTAATGTATTTTAATAGACATCTAGTAGAAATCACATATCAAGACGGTCAAGAGCTCTTGTAGTTGTCTATAAACTGAGACAAGCTTCACATCTTGTCTCAAGACCTCGACTATAACTAGGCTCCAGCCAATCAGTTTCTGAGGAACATTAATGCTTCCTATCATATGAGAGAGTTTAACCGTGTACTCAATGATGCTAGGATAATTAACATGTCCTTCGCACCTAAGTTCTTTCAAAAGATGGTGATCATATTCATATCACTCAACTTCTCTTGATCACTACTTTCTACATCATGGCCCAGTGCGATTTCAATGCTACTATTATGATTTTTCTATACATTGAGCACCTCACTAGTATTATGGATTTAGATCATAAAAGGAAGCCAAATCTTGCCTTAGGACACAGCATAGTCTATGTCCTAAAATCCAAATACAATTTCCAATATCCTTTCCCACCAAACTTTTAGCCTGACTTCTACTCAAATAACTCCTTCCACATTCTTCATAGTACTCGTCTTCACCCGGGGCATGAGAAAGCTGAGGGAGCTGAGGAGGAGGTGTCTCTTACACCTGTTCCTGCACCAGCTTCGCTCCACCAGCACTCACAGCTGGATCAACTAGTAGAGCGGTTCGATCAGTGGGAGACACGGTTCGAGTCCTACATTGCTGCACAAGAGTATCAGCATGTGGAGGACATTATCCGGTTTGATTCTTATGTGGATCACCAGCAATGCTATTACGACCAGGATGTGCCTTGTTTAGAGAGCAATTTTCCACTCTTTCCAGTTTATTTCAGCCGCCACCTCCACCACCACCTCCTTTAAATGATCAAGGGTCATCCTTCTTTTACTTTGTTTTCGTGATTTTTTTCCATGGTGTAGTTTACTTCTGTTTAATAGTTTTTGTTTTGTTTCTTTCCCTCATTTTTATGATGTCAAAAGGGGGAGTAGTTATATTGTTTTATGTTATACTGTGTTTGTTCTTTTATGATTGATTAGTTGTACTTTGTTCATTCCTTAATAAATTTTAAACTTCTTTTTTCACACTATTTCTATTAAACTTCTTTAATTATTTTGATTGTTTGTCATAAAAAAGGAGAGATTGTTACGAATCTAATTTCAGGGAATAGAATTTTGATGATAACAAATATTTCTATTTTTTTATGACTGCTTGGCCTATTAACATTTCAGGTCCACAAGATCAAATTGTAAATTAAACTAGCTCAAGTTTGGATAGATTATGATTGAGTCAGTTTGTAATGTTCATCAAGTGTCTTTTACTCTTTCTCGAGTCAATTGTAAAGGATATAGATCCTGATGCTAAGTAACCTTGCACACACACACTTGGGGAAAAAAATTCTTTCTATTTGATTAGAGTTTTCTATTTTTGATCACATCATCTAGGATGATCAAAACATCGTCCTGGATGATCAGTTAAAAATAGAAACTCTAATTAGGGCATCCTGATTAAGGCAATCATAATTAAGCAAATCATCTTGGATGATATTATCATCATCCGGGTTGATAGGTTCAAATAAAAAAGAATCAACCGCAATATCTATTTAGGCATATTTTTTTTTTGGATATCATCGAGGACATCATCCTGGATGATGCAATACAATTATGCCTAAATTAATTTGGTAATTAAGGAAAGTAATTAAAGTTTGATTGCTAGATCATATAGTCCTGGATAATCGTAAGATCGTCCGCGATGATCAGTTAAAAAACTTTATTTCTTCCTGGATGATCAAACATCTGCCTAATTCTATTTAGAACAATATTCTAGATGATATGTGATGTTTTAAACTAATCATCCCGGATGATCGTGTGATTGGCTTGGATGATCTAAATCAATTTTTTATCGTCTAGAAATCCATTTAGGGCAATATTCTGGATGATATATGATGTTTTGAACTTATCATCCTAGACGATCAAGTTAATTTTTCATCATCTAGACATCCATCTAGGATGATGGTCTGGATGATATTCGATTAATTCAACTAATTGTACAGGACGATCATCCTGGCTGATTGAACAAATCAACCTTCTGATCATCCCAAATCATCTTGGTTGATTGAGCTTAATTTATATTGATCGTACTAAGATCATCCTGGACAATAATATCAGTTTATTGCAATTAAGAGTTAATCTGAAGCTCTTCTGGAATTACGAGATGTGCCAAGAGGGGGAGTAAATTGGAAAAATTGTTGCAATAAAAGATAATCCTAAATAGGAGTTCTATTTTTTGTGTTTTTTAAAACTTGAACAAGAAAATTAAATAATATGGAAGCTAATGCTTATAAAATAATTTGCAATAATGAATTTTAATATGTTTTTCACCAAGCAATTTTAATGAAAATAAAATGCAAGTGTAAATAAAAAGTAGTAAAGAAAAAAATCACACCAGAGATTTTATAGTGGTTCGATCACTTGACCTACGTCCACTCCCTGGAGTCCTCCACTATGGGAATTTCACTACTAAATAATAGCTCTCCTTTTTCCCCCATAGCCCTTACAAACCTCACTTTCACCAACCCGGTGTGGCGGAGTGCCAAACACTTTGTCACCCTACTAGCGATGGCAGCGTACCTTCTCATTTTTCTCCCTCCTAGAGAAAGAAGAGTACCTTAGAGGATAAGGACGTAGAAGAATCTCCACCTCAGAGAGCCTCCCATAAGATCTTCTCAGGCCACAGGAGGAGCAAAGTGCAACAAGCTTGGAGCAACCGTGTGATCTCCCTCACACTCCTTCTCCCTCACAAAGCCCACCTTCTCCTTGCTCTCACAAACCCTAAAATCTTCTCATGAGCTCTCTCCCAAAGAATACCTCTCTAATCACATTCCTTTCTCATAGTCACACCGCAAAAATAGAAATTTTGATACTTAAAACAAGCTCCAAGAAACCCTAAAAATTTTTAATTTAGCCGTTATGATCGTACAGTGCGATCATATATTGTACAGTATGATCAGTATAGAATAATCTTCATCTTGGTATGAAGGTTTACGAATAGGCCAAAATTCTGAATATTATCATATAGTATGATATAAACTCGTACAATATGATATGTAAAATCCTTCTGTTCGTACAGGACAATTGCTGGGATAAAGAAACTTGTCTATGGAAATCATATGGTATGAACCACTTTATATAGTATGATTAGTATTAAATCAAGGGATTGTCCAATATGATATATGTGATAACCAAAAATAGCCTTGGTGGATCATATAATACGAACTAGGTCGTACAATATGATAATATATCAAAAATTAATCATTGATTTATACACTAATCTCGGGGTTAATTTAACTAAGTAATCAAAATATATCATACAGTATAAATGAAATCGTAATGTACGATTAATTATTAAACTTACTTAAATTAATCTGGCAGCTAGGGTTTTTAAATTAGAAACACTTCGTACAGTACGATATAAATCATACAGTTCGACTTGTTTATAGATAGCTATTTCAACCAGATCAGATCGTACAACATGATTTAAACTCGTATAGTACGATCAATAGAGAAAAAAATAATATTCATTTTTAAAACCCTCTCCCCTATGTGTACGCATGGTTGCTCAGTCTTACATATAATTTATGGCTTGACTTAAAAAAAAAAGAAAAATAATAATAAACAAAAAAATTATAATGTTATAAACTCCAACTCCTACTCTACTCGGTCTTGAGTCTTCTTGTTATCCTGAGTAACTTGTGATATCCCTAAAATGTTAGTACTCATAGATAAGGGAAAAAATCAAAAGTATTCAATAAATAGTAATTCAAACGATATTATTTTTCATCATTAAAATCTCAGGCTAGGGGTCATGGATTACAACAATCTCCCCCTTTTTGATGATGTCAAATAATGTTGGTTATACATAATTTAGCAAGGCATTTTTTATATAATTTTATTTTATTTTTTTATTTTTTGTTATTTTTAATTAATGAAAATATTATGAAATAAATAGGAATAGAAAAATGCATTTCATTGAACTTAAACATAAATAGAACAAAAAAAAATATAAGCAGGACATATAGGCTGGCTATACTGACAACAACAGACTTCTTCCCCTTTTGACATTAATAAAAGAGGAGTCACAAACAACACTAAGAAAAACAACACAAAAATAGATACACTTCAGAAAGGAGCATCCTGATCAGCTGAAGGTGGAGGTGGAGGTGGGTGGAAGTATTGGTGGATGGACGTGAATTGTTCATCAATTGAGGAAAAGCATTCCCCAAGCCACCGCATATCGTCCTCGTGTTGTTGATGCTGTTCTTGAATATGAGTGTCAAGGCGGCTATGGAGTTGGTCGAAATATTCGACCAAGTCATCGTGATGGTAGGCTGGTGCAGGTCCTCGGGGTGGTGCATGCCATCTTTGTGGAATAGGGGCTCCAACTGGAGTAACTTCTCCTTCTTCTTCATCAAAGTCTTGTTCTTCATGCTCTTTCCCCCGATGAAATAGAATACAGAAAGAGGCATTTGTATAGAAGATTGGTAGATTATCAAGTTCACCAGGATAGGTCAATTGGTATTTTTTTTGAAGGATGTAACCTATAAGGTGGCCAAGAGCTAGATTTATGGTAGGCTTCTTCATTTTGGGGAGCCAGGAAATGGTCATTGGAACGGCAAGAGGAAGATGGGCTTCCAATGATGAGACGACCGTGCTTACTAGATCTTGACATTTCATGAAGATAGGTGATACCAAATGAGGTGAAGGAAGAGTGAGTGAAAAGTGAAATTTTGTTAGGGATGTTAGGCCCCTTATGAACTGACCCAAAAGCTAATTAAGAGAGAGGTGAATTAGTATTTTAAAACAATCACAATCTTAAAATCAAAACTAAGATTCACCACAGAGAAAACATAATGCTGAAAAAATAAATACAGAAATAATAAAGGAAAGAACACACCAGATTTATAGTGGTTCGGTCAAACCTTGACCTACATCCACTCCTTGGAGGCACCCTCCAAGTATTGCACTAAACTAAGTGTCTCGCCTTTATCCCCCACAGCTAGGTGGAGAATTCCTTACAAAATCACTTCCACCTTCCCCGGTGCAGTGGAGTTGTCGGGACCTTTGACACCAAAGAGATCTTCTTCTTCTATGAACTTCCCTCAAGATGAGCCTTAAATCTGACGGTATTAAGGTGCAAGCTAGCCTGTCGGAGCAACCGAGTGGAATCCCCCTCCACTCTCCCTTGAGTCCCCCCTCACAGGATCTTCTCTATCTCCCAGACTTCACTCGTTCCTCACTCCCTTTCAAGCTCTCTCTTCAAGTCCCACCAAAAGAACGAAGCTACAATGGCTGTCAAAGACAATTATAAAAGTACCTAGTCAAAAGCTTAAATAGAAAAATGAGCTCATTAATGCAACCTGTCGACTTTATGATCTAGGCCGATATAAATATCATCCTGGCCGATCAGCATAAATTATGCTCAATTAGCCCGGTCAGTTAGGGACGATTAGTCAATTTTTGGTCATATCGTCAAGGCCGATAGGATATCATCCTGGACGATTAGTTCAAATATGAGAAAAATCATCCTGAACATCACCTTGAAAAGAAGCTGGCCGATGTCAAATTAGCCCAGACGATCATGCGATCGGCCAGACCGATGTGATCGTGCAAATCACTATTAATTACTCCCCTTAAATGCTAGATTTATTTAAGAAAAATTGTGCTGGATTAGCCAGGCTGATCCTGATAGGCCAGGCTGATCCACTGGGATGATGTCGTAAAATAAGTAATTTCTAAATAGATATTATGGCAGATTGTTTCTGATTTGATCCAATCATCTAGGACAATGTGTTTAATGACGACTGTCTTAGTAAGGATGATGTCCTAATCAGGGTTTCTATTTTTGAACCGATCTTCCAGGCTGATATAAATATTATCTCAGACGATGTTATCAAAAATAGTAAACACTAGGGAACAGTCAGAAATTCTTCCAAGGTGTGTGTGTGCAAAGTTACTTAACATCAGAAGCCACAACAATTACAAAAGAGCCTAGAAAGGAAAAATGGTACAAACTGACTCAGACCTAGTCTACCCAACCTTGAACTGATTCCAAATTATAGTCTTGATCTTGTGAACCTGAAATGTCAGTAGATAAGGCAGTCGTAGAGAAATAAGAGTGTTTGCTATCATCAAAATCTTAAACCATGAAAACAAATCCGCAACAATATCCCCCTTTTTGATTATGACAAACCTTGTTATTTGAATTTGCAAAGTAGAAAACATTTTCTCCTAATCTCCCTCTCACTAGAGTAAAACTTTAAAAATAGAGGAGATAAAAATATTTTTGTTGTTTTTAATTTTTTTTTGAAAGAAAAAACACAAGTAAAAGGATACAAATTTAACAGTATGTTCTCCCCCTTTAACATTTTCAAAAAGAGAACGGGCACATAAAGTCTTAAAAAGAAAAAGGTACCTCTTAGTTTAAAAAAAAAAAAAACTTAAATGGATTGACAACGCATAATCCAGTAGAGGTAAGAAATTCAGAAATTGATAACTCAAGCTCAAGTTCTTTTTAAAGGATAAAAAACTTTTTAATCCAATATCTAAATTAAGGAATAAATTAGAAAAAAAAAACTAATTTTTCCAAAACTCGTTCCATATAACATATCTAATAGAAGATTAATGCATGAATTGTTGAATCAAGAATCATGATTTTCAAACTCAAGCATAAAAAATATTAAGGGTTTTCTTAAACTTTGAATAAAACAAAATACGTAAGCATACTCCTTGTGGGCTCATTTTATGCCTCTTATCAATTTTTTGGTGCACTTTACGCATTTTTTTCTTTTGATACACTTTATGTATCTTTCTCAATTTGGAGTCATTAACCTTTTTTTTAAATATGCTACCTTTCTAAAATTTTAAAAATAAAAGTAAACCCATTCTATTAATTGGCACAACGATACTTGATTAGAAATAAATAAACACACAAACAATGGTTTAAACATCATCTTGCTCCTGATCAGATGATTCAGAAGCTAAGTCTGCCCAAGAGATTTTTTGCTTTTTATTATTTGGCCATTTTAAAATTTGCTTTGCTTTTCCCTTTTCTTTTCCTAGAGGAGTTCTCAAATTAGGGCACTGATTTTTCATATGTCTAGGTTTCCTATATCCAAAGCAAACAATGTTAGAAGTAATCTTAACATTCTTATCATTTTTACCTTTATTCCACTTTTGTTTAGGCTTATGTTTTGTTGAGCTTTTTAATTTTCTTGACAAGTCATTATTTTCATCACTAATTAAGCTACTTTCCTCCATGTTTTCAGCATTTAGCACTATCTTTTCACCTGCATCAAAAAGTCTTTGACCCAAACTTTGCTCGTAGGTAATGAGTGAGCCAATCAAATTATCAATAGAATATTCTTTCAAATCTTTTGATTCACAAATGGCAATAACTTTAGCATTAAACTTATTTAGTAGACAACGAAGAATTTTATTGACTTTTCAAAATTTGAAAATTCTTTACCAAGCATGCAATGATGTCACAATCTGAATAAACATAGTATACATGTCTAAGATCGTTTTATACGGTTTCATGAAAAACATTTCATAATCATGCATTAATATATTCAACTTGGATTGCTTGATTTCACTAGTGCCTTCTTATACGATGTATATTTTTTCCAAAATTTTCTTACCTGTAGTGCACGTGGATACTAACATAAAATCTTCATAATTTAAAGCATAGAAGAAGCTATTTAAAGATTTTGCATTCAGTTGAGCATCGATTCATTCATCTATATTTCATTGATTAAAAGGAATATTAGTTTTAATTCCATCTAAAATACTTGACGTTAATGAATAACTAGTTAAAATTATATGCCACATATAAAAATTAATCGATTGCAAGAAAGTAGACATGCAAATTTTTCAAAAATCAAATGTAATATTTTTAAATAAAGGTGGTATGGTGATTGAATAACCTTCCGCAATATTACAATTAGAAAAATTAGCCATTGATAAAAAATTCAAAAGTTTTCAAAAACTTGTTTTTATGAATCCCGCTCTGATACCACTTGAAAGTTTATTTGGGATGTTAGGCCCCTTATGAACTGACCCAAAGGCTAATTAAGAGAGAGGTGAATTGGTATTTTAAAACAAACATAATCTTAAAATAAAAACCAAGATTCACCACAGAGAAAATATAACGCGGAAAAAATAAATGCGGAAATAATAAACAAAAGAATACACCATATTTATAGTGGTTCGGTCAAACCTTGACCTACGTCCACTCCTTGGAGGAACCATCCAAGTATTACACTAAACTAAGTGTCTCTCCTTTAGCCCCCAAAGCTAGGTGGAGAAGCCCTTATAAAATCACTTCGACCTTCCCCGTTGCGGCGGAGTTGCCGGGTCCTTTGACACCAAAGAGATCTTTTTCTTCTATGAACTTTCCTCAAGATGAGCCTTGAATCCGATGGTATTAAGGTGCAAGCCTACCGGAGCGATCGTGTGGAATCCCACTCCACACTCCTTTGAGTCCCCCCTCATAAGATCTTCTCCCTCTCTTAGACTTCACCCATTCCTCACTCCATTTCAAGCTCTCTCTTCAAGTCCCCCCAAAAGAATAAATCTACAATGGATGCCAAAGACACTTACAAAAGTACCTAGTCAAAAGCTTAAATAGAAAAATGAGCTCATTAATGCAACTTGCTAACTTTAATGTCCAGGCCGATATAAATATCAGCTTGGCTGATCAGTGTAAATTACGCTCAATTCACCTGGTCGGTTAGGGATGATTAGTCAATTTTTGGTCATATCAATCAGGCAGAAAGGATATCTTCCTGGATGATTATTTTAAATATGAGGAAAATCATCCTGAGCATCACCCTGAAAAGAAGCTGGCCGATGTCAAATCAGCTTGGATGATCCTGCGATCGGCCTGGCTGATGTGATAGTGTAAATCACCATTAATTTCTCTCCTTAATTGACAAATTTATTTAAGAAAAATTGTGCTGGATCGGCCAGGCCGATCCACCGGGATGATGTCCAAAAATAAATAATTTCTAAATAGATATGGCGGTAGATTCTTTCTTATTTGAGCCTATCATCCTGGTCGATATCAAATTGTCCATGACAATGTGTTTAATGACGACTGCCTTAACAAGGATGATGCCCTAATCATGGTTTCTATTTTTGAAATGATCGTACAGATTGATATAAATATTATCCCGGACAATGTTACCAAAAATAGTAAACCTTAGGGAACAGTCAGAAATTCTTCCAAGGTGTGTGTGTGCAAAGTTACTTAACATTAGGAGCCACAATAATTACAAAAGACTCAAGAAAGGAAAAATAGTACAAACTAACTCAGACCAAGTCTACCCAACCTTGAGCTGATTCCAAATTACAGTTTTGATCTTGTGAACCTAAAATGTCAGTATATAAGGCAGTCGTAGAGAAATAAGAGTGTTTGCTATCATCAAAATCATAAATCATAAAAATAGATCCGCAACAAAAAGAACTTTAGATTCAGCCAATTTATAGAGTTTGGGAACTATAATACAGTACGATCTAGGATCGTATAGTACAATGGGAAATAATGTCGTCTAGATGAACGATTGGGAAAAGATGGTCAATTCGTATAGTACGATATATATCGTACAGTAGGATTAGAAGGATTTTGATCGTCCCGAGGGTTGTTGGTCCGATCTTTGACAAAAAGCGTCGTATCATATGAATATGTATTCGTATAGTATGATCAACAATTATATCGTACCATCGCTCTTTAAGCCATCCTCATTCGTTTCACTAACATGGATTATACAGTACGAAGAGGAGCTATCATAGAATATGATGAGCAATAATATCATACCAAACGGATTAAATTCATTCCAATCTATTACTGTCATGGATCGTATAGTATGAAGATGAGATATTGTATAGTGTGATGTACAATAATGTTGTAGTGAATGGATTGAATGACCAACCACCTGTATCATACATTACGATAGTGATTGTACAGTATGATATACATAGATGAAATTTGAGTCTAGGTTATGATTTGTATAGTTTTGATATATCGTACAGTACAAACTTGGATCGTACAGTACGATAAAGAAAATGTCAATTTTTTCGAGTTTGTGTGGTGAGTGTGTGATAATCAGGAACAACCTTAAAAGAATTTTTTTTGAATTATGCATTAATGTCTATGACCCCAAGTCTTGTCCTCAAATTGCTAAAGGTGTCGTAGGCTAGTGGTTTCTTGAAGATGTCTACCAATTAATTTCCTTTAGCCATGTGATGTAATTCTATATCTCCTTTAGAAACATGATCTCTTATGAAATGGTGTCTAATGTCTATCTATTTTGTTCGAGAATGTTGAATTAGATTTTTAGAAATACAGATTGCACTTATGTTGTCGCACATGATTGAGATGGTTCCTATAGGTAATACAAGATTAAGAAGTTATTGTTTCAACCATAGTACTTGTGTAACACAACTTTCTATTGCAATATATTCTGCCTCGGCCATGGAAAGGGCTACTGAATTTTGCTTCCTACTAGACCGAGAAACTAAAGAATGTCCTATGAATTCACAGGTATTAGAGATGCTTTTTTATCTACCCTACATCCTATAAAATTAGAATCTGTGTACCCTAAGATTTTAAAAGAGGAGCTGTACCTAGGATACCAAATTCCTAAGTTTAGGGTGCCTAATAGATATCTAAGAATTCTCTTGACGGTAGTTAAGTGAGACAATTTAGCATCAGCTTGAAAACATGCACAGAGGCACACACTAAACATTATGTCTGGTCTACTACAATCAGGTAGAGGAGAGATCTGATTATTCCTCTATATTTTTTACTGTCTACTGATTTTCCATTTGGGTCTTTATCTAGTTGAATCACAGAGCTCATTAGAGTGTTCATGGGATTAATACTATCCATTTTATATTTTTTTTAGAATATCCTTAATGTATTTCATTTGGCTAAGAAAAGTTTCATTATCCATTTAGTTTACACTAAAGTCAAGAAAGTAATTAAGCTCTGTTGCAAATCTATTTTTCATGACTTATGTTTTGATGATTGATAAACACTATTGATTCTCTTGGACTGTCTGTTACTTTTCAACTTTTCAGAATCGAGATCGAACGAATAAAAACGAAGCCAGTTCAAGATATGCGTAGGTTAAGGGTTGAGTCCAGTCTGTAATATTGTTTTTTCTCTTCTTGGGTCTATTGTTATAATTTACAAAGAGAACTGATGCTAAGTAACCCTACACACACACACACACTGAAGAGATTTAGAATTTCCTGTTTTACTCATATCGGCCAAGCATGATATTACATCAGTCCTGGACGATCAGGCTAAAACAGAAAATATAAACAAGGATTCTAATTAAATGGCAGCTCTATTATTCATAGATCGTCCTGTACGATACGTGTATCGGCCAGGACGATTAAGCTCAAACAAAAAGAAATGCCGCCATAAATATTAAGGTATTTTGTATTTTGGTAATTCGGCCAGGACGATCTTGATCAGCCTGGACGATATTCCAAATTATGCCTAATCGATTCAGATAAATCAATGGAAGTAATTAAGGTTGATTGATCGATCTATCGTTCTGGACGATCACAAGATCTGTCAGGCGATCTATTCAAAAACCTTAGTTAACTATCTTTGACGACAAATATCGGCCAGCACATATCCAGGGCGATGCTCTGGAAGATTTTCTCTAATTTCGAACAATCGTGCCTGGATGGATCAAGCAAATTTTAATGTCCAGTTTTGCATCATGGCGATGCTCTGGCCCGATCTCTGAGGATTTTAACTGACGACCGGGATGAGTCCATTATCGCCTGGACGATATTGTCGGCACTTGCAATTATGGAGCTCCTTTGAAGCCTGCCTCTATTGAAGAAGCTCTTGTTCACAATTTGACAATCTTTTGCTACTGCCTTGATCTGAGAAGAGCTTAAGAGGAGAGAAGAGTTCAAGAGAGGAGGAGAGAGAGAGCATCTTGGTGAGGGAGGAGCGTGTTATAGGAATCACAAGGCGCGTTGCTATCAAGGATCGCTCTGCTTGCTTCTTCGTCTAGAGTTTCTCATCCGTGGAAGGGGTTCAGTAGAGGTAAGGATTCAGCATCATGATTGGTGGTTCTCTGCCAGCTTCAGGAGAAGCAAAAAGTGAAGATAAGTTCTCTGTCTTGCCGGGGTGGCAAAAAGAGGTTTCATTGTATAAGGCTTCTCTGCCTAGCTGTGGGGGCCAAAAGGAGAGTCACGATTGTAGTGCAATATCGGAGGGCGCTCCTGGGAATGACGAGTAGTCGAGTTGACCGAGACCATTATAAAATCTCTGTGTTCTTGTTTCCTTGCTTCTACACTTTTATTATTTCCGCACTTATTTTTTCTGTGGTGTGATTTTGTGTTTTTTGAGATTTTACTGAAAGTTTTTTGTTAGGTATGTTAAGCCCATATAGGAACTCCAGCTAACCAAGAGGGGGGGGGGTGAATTGGTATTTAAAAATGTTCTTCAACAAAGAACAGAAACACATAAACCAAAACACACAACGTTGAAAATAATGCGAAAATTTAAAGTGCGGAGAGCAAGAAAACAATAACACAGAGATTATAGTGGTTCGTGTCAACTTGACCTACGTCCACTTCCTTGGATGGCACCCTCCAAGTATTGCGACCTACAAACGTGACTCTCCTTTAGCCCCACGGTTAGGCGGGAAGCCCTCACAGAACAAGAACCTCCTTTTTTGCCAACCCCGGCAAGGCAAGAACCATATTCCTTTTGCCTTCCTCCTGAAGCTGGCAGAGAACAACAAACCAGATGCTGACTCCTTACCTCTACTGACCTTCGCACGGATGAGAAACTCTAGACGAAGAAGAGCAGAGCGATCCTAAGAAGCAGCCCCTTTATGAAATTCCTCACAAGCCCCCTCACAAGATCCTCTCTCTCTTTCTGTCCTCAAGGCTTCTTAGGTCAAGGCATCAGCCAAAAGGTTTTTCAAAACATTACAAGATCCTCTTAATTAAAGAGCTTCAAAAGGAGCTCATTAATGCAAGTTTGTCGACACATCAATCCAGGCGATAATGGATCGGCTGGCGATCAGTTAAACTTAGAAGACCGGCCAGAGCATCGCCCATGAATGTAACTGACGATTAAAAATGGCTTGATCGTCCAGGCCGTCCCTACGATCGTCCGGCCTATCAGTTAAATCAGAGAAAATTGTCCAAAGCATCGCCCTGAATTCGAGCTGGCCGATATTTTATCGTCCTGAAGTAACTAAGGTTTTGAATAGATCGTCCTTGCCGATCTACATCGTCCTGATGATATGATCGTATCAATCATCCTTAATTACTCCTGATTTCCTGAATCATTAAGCATAATTTGTGAATATCGTCCCAGGCCATCATGATGCGTCTGGCCGATTATTTAAAATACAAATACCTTAATTGTCTATATCCCCCGGAAACCTTCTTTCTGTTTTTGAGCTTATCGTCAATGGCTGATTCACGTATCTCCAGGACGATCTGTTAATGCGACTGCCTTAATTAAGAAATCCATATTTAGACCTGTTCTGTTTTAAGCATGATTCGTCAGGACGATGTAAATATGTCCTGGCCGATATGGTAAAAAAGAAATTCTAATTCTCTCAAGTGTGTGTATGTAGGGTTCTTAGCATCAGTCTCTTTGACATTATAAATCGATCTCAGAAGAGAATAAGCAAAGTACAAAACTGACTCAATCCTAAACTACGCAACCTTGACTGGCTTCATTTGTTCGTCCGATTTCGATTCCTGAAAAGTTAGAAGCAGCAGCAGTCCAAGAGAACCACAATGTTTGTCTCATCAAAAACATAAGTCTGAAAAGATTTGCAATAATCTCCTCCTTTTTGATGATGAAAACACAAGTAGGAAAAACTCAGAGAAAGAAAAAAAAATAGTTCAGCTAAGAATTCAAAGTTACAAAGCAATACCATTTTCTTACCACATCTTACTCCCCTTTTGTCATCACAAAAAGAGGGTCCTATGACACACAAAATAAAAAAGTAAACAACACAACATAAACTAAAAATAAACACAAGATAAACTACAGAACACAGAAAACACAGACTATAAAAACGAGGGACCCTGATCATCAGATGGAAGGTGGTGGAGTGGCTGCTGAAAGTAGATGGCAAACGTGTAACTGAGCCATGAACTAGGCCGATATCCTGGTCATAGCTGCTGCTGCTGTGAGTGATGTACTATCAAATCAGGCTAAAATCCTCTGTGCGGTGCTGCTCGTAGCAGGCAATGTCTCAGAGTGTTTGCTGCTGCCTGTGCAGCAACGTAAGCGTCAAAAGAGGGTCTCCCATCGAATCAAACCTCTCTATCAACTGATCAACTTGGTGAGTGCTGGTGTAGAGGAAGCATGGACAGGAATGGAGCAGGCGCGAGCCTCCTCCTCCCTAGTCCCCCAGAGGTTCCTCATGCCCCAGGGTGGGACGAGTACTGTGAAGGGTACTGAAGGAACTATTTGAGTAGAAAGGGAGTTGGGAGTTAGGAGGAATAGGATATTGAAGTTGGTATTTGTTTCAAGACATAGCTATGATGTGTCCTAAGGCTAGATTGGGTTTCCTCTTATGACCTGGATCGCGATTGTGGTTAAGTGATCAATGTTCGAAAAAATTAAGTCCGCAATATTAAATCTCTACGAGGCCATGAGTAGAAAGTAGTGAGGGAAAGTAGAGGGGATGTGGATCGGTCCCCCGGCTTTTGAATTATGGAGGTGCGAAGGACATGTTGGAATTGTCCTGCATCTTTGACTAAAGAGCTAGTCTCTCCAACATGAAAAGGTGCATTGGTCTGTGAAGGAAGTGATCGCCGTGGACCAAGCAAGGTCAGGATCAGAAAGCGATTAAGTGCACTTATCGCCCGTGTGGATACTAATAGTTCAACACAGTCCCTGATATGTGATTTCGATTGGGCTCGATTCACATAGGAGGTCATGGGGGGGGGGGGGCTGTGAAGGTAGGTTAATGCGAAGGTTTGTAAAGAAATTCTCGAAGAAACTCGGTATTAAAGGGAAAAGCAAGAGATAGATGAAACAAAGGGAGGTGTTAGCAAAAAGATCCATTACCGGTATGAGGTGTGGGGCAGGATTGATAATTTTGAGAACAGTTATCTCCACACTCTTTGTATCGATGGTAGCGGCTTTTCATCTCTGCCATCCCTGAAATGAGGGTCAATCCTAGCCCTTGAAGAACTCCAGAAGTTTGTCAAACACGTTTCCCACGAACCATAGATGAAGAGTTAGCAGGAGACACAAGAGGGGAAGGGAACGAAGTGAAAAATATGTCTGGATCGGCCAGAATTTAAAGAAACGGCATATCGTACCAGGCCGATCTTAGAATCGTCAGAACGATATGGTTCAATAAATTTACGTATAGGCTGATTGGTCAAAAGGCGTCCGATCGCCGGACCGATGCAGATTCATCCAGGATGATAGACACAGGCGATAGTCCCGAGGAAGTCAGGCCGGACGTTGACCGTTGAAAAGCAGATTGTCTGGGCCAATTAGGTGTATCGTCTAGGACGATGTACAATAATTGATCATTTCGGCTGAAAGTTAAAACGTTTTAAATCTCTACCACGTGTATCAGTCCAGGACGAACAGTTGGATCGACAGGACGATTTTTCCATAATGGATCGTCTGGGGCCGAATTTTAAGGATTTAAACAGCCTGTCCGTGGATCGTCCAGACGATGCCAGTGTATTTCGGCCAGGGCGAATGCACATAAAATACATCTTTTCCAGAATGAAATATTCTATCGGACCAGGACTATCATGCATGATATGCTAAGCGTTCGATCAGTCGCTGGGACGATATAAGTCATCGCAGGATGATGAGTTACGCAAGCACAAAAAGTTAGCAGATGGAATTTGAAGAGATTTTGTCTAATGCATCCAAGCGACGATACAAGTATCGCCAGGATGATGTGACTAGAATTTGAAAGCAAAGAAAAAAAGATGGTGAGATCAAGCCCCCTCAAAAATAAAATAAAATAAAAGCAGACAAAAACACAATAATAGAAAGCTAAAAAAAAATGAATATTTTTGAAATTTAATTTTTCTACATTTTTTAAATTTATCAGGCATCATATGAGAAGTTCTCAATAATTAAACTTTAGAGTTTCACAAGATCAAAGGAGTTTAGCCATCCCTAATCATAAAATGAAAAGGTAAATATCCGTTTCTGTTAACCCTAGATCAGACATCCTCAGGGTACAAATTTTCTTATGAAAAACAAAAGACCTAACTCAGAATACTTAAAAGGATAAAAAGAAGATCCGTTCAAAACTTGTTTACAAATAAATATCTCATAAATAATAAACACAAAGTAATTTGTCTAAATCATGGAATTTGAATTCAAGCCTGAAGCACAATATAATCATGAGTTCTCTAAGCTTTAGAGTTTAGAAAAGAGAGATAGCTGCAATTTAGTGGCTCATTTTATGCCTCTTGTCACTTTGATGGCTCTTTGAGCTATCTTTTGATCTTTTTGTTACACTTTTGTGTATATAGTTTTTTTTCAATTTGCGTCATTGACGCTCTTTCCTTTTTAATTCTGGCAACTAAAAATTTTTAACAACCTTAAAAAAAATAAACTTAATTGTGAGTATTCCTCCAAATATTAGAGAATAGGAGTTCTCTCTCTAACAAGGGAGACAAGTTGCAAAACAAAATTATAAACATGTGATAAATGCAATGGCAAGATTTCAATTAACATGAAAGATATATAAAAACTTTGGCTATTATATATAAGATAAATTATTGTACAAGCAAAAGGATCTTAATTTAAAAACCATTGGTTAAAAATGAGTTTTAGACTTTTGTTTAGAGAAGAAAATCAGACCACTAATAGGTCAGAAGGAGGGAAACCATCAACGGTATTTCTCCCTTTAAACCGATTTAGAATAGCTAAACATCTATCTCCAAAACTCCAAAATCTAAAAGCTTGAAAAAGATTCAACATATGGAAACCAATGCATAGAAGGCAACGTGAAAAACATAAAAAAAATCTAAAATAACAAAAAAGCTAGCACAAACAATCAACACAAAAATAAAAAAAGAACTTTAAAACATCACTAATCAAAAAACGCATTTCAAAGAATTTATTGTAAGCACACAGTTTAAGCATTTATGAGGCTGTGAGCCTCCATATGTCCAATTATCTATGCTCCCACGAGTCTTTGGTGAGTATTTTCTTATTTCTTGTCTGCAACTCAACAACAGTCAGATTTAGGAACCAAACTGGTTTGGCCCCTTCTTAAAAAAGTTAGAAATGCAATGCACGGTATGGTATGCTATGAATCATGCATCTAATAAGGTCTCCCACACCACAATGTGTATTACGGTGTACGGTGCTGTTGTGTGAGATGCGTCCCCCTCAAAAAAATGCCACAAAAAAAACAAATCTTTAAAACTTCCCCCCCCAAAAGGGAAAAAAAAAAAGAAATTCTAGTGGTTTGACTTATAATGCCCCTTCTTAGGTTTTGGCTTAGACATAAAGTAGATGTCATCCGATTTTTCTTACAAGTATCCAAATTTTTGAATCCCAATTATGTTTCTTTTTAAATACATCATTATAATTCCTCAACTTTTTCTCAAACTCTTTAAATTTTTTAAATCAGATCAAGTGAGGTGTGTGAAGCTTTAATGCATTATGTTCATCAATTAATTCAATGCCTTTTTGTTTAACTCATCAAATTTCATCAAGAAATGCCATGTGATTTTAATCAAGTCATTGCATGAATCTTTGAGAAAAACTTCCTGCCTTTTTGTAAATTCGAAAGTTCTAATTTTAGGCTTGCATGAATTTTCTTGAGTTTTTATGATTCATGTATCTTTCTCCACATAATATCAAATAATTCATGCATAGGTTAGTTTACATACCTCTTCCTCATCACTTTGCTCAAAATGACTTTCCCCATTAAGCACAGTTTTGTAAGTCTCTTCTCTGGTTCAGTCTAGAGGATCAGTACCAGATTCGCCAAGAACGCCTTTTGGACTCTCTCTTGTCCTTCCTCGACTTAAGGTTTCTCTCACCTTCCTTTGCTTTGCTTGAGTTATCTGAAGTGTTTGGGCAACAGTTCTCACAAATGTCCTGGTTTGCTGGCATTCATAACAAACAATATCAGAAGATCCTTTAGAATGTTATGACCTTACCTTTTCTCCAATGATGCTTTTGCTTCTTCCTTAGAAAGCTTTTGAATTGCCACCTGTGATGAAGACACCTTCATAGCTTTTAGACCCGGAAGATCAGAAAAATCTGATTTGTGCGCCTTAGTGCAACTAAATATTTTCTCCTTTTTCTTCTCAATGCATCAAGTTTTCTTTGATTCCACCCCGTTGCTGCCGTAAGAATCGAGTGAGCCAAGAAGTATGTTATCATTGAATAGTGCTTCAAATGCCTTAAGATTCAGTGATTGCAGTGATTTTAGCATCATATGATGAAGGAAAGCAAGAGGGGAGAAGGAGGTAGGAGAGAGAATAGGAGGGGGAGGGGAGAGAGAGGGGAGAGGAGAGAGGAGGGGGGGAAGAGAGAGAGAGGGAAGAGAGGGGAGAGAGAAGGAGAGGGAGAGAGAGTAGAGAGTGAGGAGAGAGGAGTGGGGGTGAGGAAGGGAGGAGGAAGGAGAGGAGGAGAAAGGAGAGAGAAGGAAGAGAAGGAGAGAGGAGGGAGGGAGAGGGAGTGGAGAGGGGGAGAGGAGAGGAGAGAGCAAGGAAGAGTGGAGAGGGGGGAGGGAGAGAGGAGAGAGTAGAAGGAGGGA
>NW_021319515.1:467520-504754 GCF_001605985.2 Dendrobium catenatum | reverse complement strand
TAAGATCCGGGGAAATTGACCTCGACTAATGAGGTCAACAGCTAGAGAGAGAGACTCCAGGACTTTAGTGAGAGAAAGCTAAGATTTTTTTATTTTTTTTATTTTTTTCGATCCTCAATTCCCAGTTTGTTTGGATGGTGGTGGAGGGTTGTCGGTCATCGGCAGATGATAATCAAAATACCTCCATTCCTTTCTCTGTGCAGTATCTTAATGATTGAATTCATGGTGGATCCAAAAGCACATGTGTTTCAACTCGGGATGGTTTGATTAAACAAAGTTCTTTGGTCATCAATGAAGGATGTTTAACTCCTGTGTGTGAAGACATCTCTATGATGTGTAAGGGAAATAAATGATTAGATACCATTGAGAAAAAGGATTTGAATGTTCCTTCTCCCCTGAAGAAGAATTTAAGGTTGGCAAATGACTCGAAAGCTTTTTCATCCATCGGTTTCAAATTGAAGGTCAATAGATTCTCTAACCAAGCTATTGATGAATGTAATGCAAAAAAATAGGATTCAGTAAATTTGAATTTGAATTTGGATAAGATAACTCAAGATAATGAATTGAGAACAGATGAAGAAAAGCTTATGGAGAAGGGTATGAAGGTTCTACCAAATCCTAAAAACAACAATTTTGGATTGGTAAATAATTGGGTTGAGACCAATCATATTAAAGTAAACTATATAGATCCATATCTTGAAGATGAGGTAGATGCAAATGAGGTTAAGTTGAATATGGATAAGGTATGTGAGAACGTTAAACTACTTAAAAAATCTCTTGTGGTGAAAGTATTTTGGAGAGGAATTTGTTTTTCTCTTTGTAGTATTGAGTTAAGGAGGTAATGGAATAGATTTGGAAATTTTCATCTCAACTCATAAGGTCTTGATTGGATTTTGTGTTCATTTCAATCTTCTCAAATTATGGAAGAAGTGCTGAGTGGAGGACCTCATTAAAAGGGTTATCTTCACCTATTTGGATACATTTGCCTCATTTGCCTTTACATTGTTGGGATGAGGCTAATGTTATAAAGATTATTTCAAAGATATGAGTTCCATTCTTCTTGGATCGAAAAATGTTTAAATGGGGAAGATGAGAATTTGTACAAGCCTATGTTCGAATTAATCTAGACTCTAAATTATCTCATGGAATTTGGATTGAGGGTTTATATGGTAAATTTTTTCAAAAAGTAGAATATGAGAAAATATTGTCTTTGTGTTTCAAATGTCGTAAGATAGTCCATAAAATTGATATGTGCCCGGATGGTTTGAATGAAGACCAAGTTAAGACTCATGATGAAGCACTGAATAATGGTAATAAAGTTTTGGGTTTAGAAGAAATGGTTAGTGAAGACTCAAAAGCATATGGCCCTTGGATACATGTGAATTTTAAAAGATTGAAGAAAATCTACAACTAGAAATCTGCAGTTAAGCATTGGGTTGGGAACAATGAGAATTTTCTTCTCATGGTCATATGAAAACTTCTAATAAGTTTAATGTCCTGTCTCATGGCCTTGAGATTGAGAATATAATAGAAACATAAGAAGTAAGCACTCCTGTTCAAGTTAAGCAAGTCAATTTGCCTTCTCTGGATGCAAATATTGAAGGAATGGTTTTGGAAGATACAATTCAGGTTACAAAATTGAATAATGTTTCAGATGTTGTTTTAGTTGAAGACGGAGGGTTTGTTCAATATTATGGAATCATTGATGTTATGGATAAAGGACTTGATGTTTCAATTCATCAATATGAGTTCTTTGAGAAGGAAAATTTAGAAGTTGTCAAAGAAGGTAATGCTGGAGAAGATCCCATTGGCAGGGCTGTTGAAGATGATGCCAAATCTGTTCTAGATTCTAAAAATCCATATTATGTTGCGGCTAATTCTATGACTATTTTAAAGAATATGAATGATAATGAATGTTTAATTAAGGATAGAAAATTTTAGTTGCCAACTAAAATAGTTCATCATAAGAAGAAATTAAATAAAGATTTGAATTCTTTTGGACCAATCAAAGGGAGCCATAGAGGAAGGAAATTGGGGAGTCTTGGTAAAAGTGATGGTTTCACCTCACCATTTATCTCAAAAATAAGATTATCATGGGTGATAATGGTAAGTATCAAAAGAAATGGGATAAAGGCTTGGAGGACTTTGGATATCTACGGATGGATGTGGCAAGTCATTCCTTTGATGGTGTTGTCTTGAAAAGGGAATTCTTATTTTGTAAGACTATGGAGCATAATGATTGGTATCATGATATTCAAAGCATGGTTTGTATGAAGTTGGTCAAATTTGTGAAGATCCAATGGTGTTTCAAGCCTGAAGATCATTGCTTACATGTTATGTTTTTTTTCTTTTATTAGTTGTTTTTTAAAGTTTTATTTTAGTTTTAAATTAAGCTTTAGTGGGTATTTGAAAGACGGGGATAAAATATTGAGAATTAAGAATATTCTATTCTTTATTTTTTACTTAATCAAAAATTCTGGGATACTAATAAAGCTTTTTGGTTGTTTTAATTTTTGGTATCCCCCCACCCTAATTGGTTTAAAATATGGAGTAGAGGATCTTATTTTCTTTATGAAATTTCATATCTTTAAAATATTCTTATTTTGCTTAATTTTTTTTTTAATAAAGGCTTCCTTTTGCATTGTTTTGAAAGGATTGCTATTAGATTTTTTTAGCTTTAGTTTGTAATAGCTTTGTTTTCAATTAATGCTATTTGCATCTCTCAAAAAAAAAAAAAGGAATATTAAAATCAACAAAAATTAGGCTTAGTAAAAATGATTAAACTATGCAAATATATCATTTTGTATAATTAACTTTGATTTTAAAAATATATAGGTACAATTTATTAAAATAAGAAAAAATATCATATGATGACAATTAATCATAACATCATATTATATGATCAAACTTTATAATATACTAATTTCTAGTCATTTGCAAGATTAATTTACATTAGTTAAGTTAATTAAAAAAATGAACTATTTATATTGCATGATGTATATCATATCGTATGATCAACATCTTTAATTTAAGTTATCTTAATTTAGACAATCCAAATTTAAACAAATCATATTGCATTATATAATTCTTATTAGACAATTGGTTTTCTTAGTTAATATAATTAAAAAATTTTAATCTTCAATATGATTTGATTCTTATCTATTTGAGCAAATTATAATATATGATATAGATTATATAGTATGTTCAATTAGTATTTTATTTTATTTCAAATAATTAAGCATTTGGGTAATAAAATTAATATAAATTGATTTTAATCAAACCGTAAATGTTATAGAGATTGTGTTAGTTGTGAACAGCAGATAGGGAAGAAGGTTTTAAGGGAAAACTTTCTGATTCTTCAATAAAACCTACAAGAGAGAACTTTCTCATTAGAGAGTGCACTTTTGGTTATGTCCTCATTTTAATACCTTGTGATTCCCATGATTTAAAGATGTAACATTGTGAGTTGTAAAATTATTCATGTAATAGATCACACACTTCTAAAGCTCTTATAAATTTGATTTAACTAATTGGTAGACTAGAGTAGCAATCTTCTAACTTTGAGTTAATAGAAGGCTACACTGTTTCTTAATTACTAATGAAGGAGAAAGACTTCTATGAATTGAGGTAGCTAAAAGGGAAAGTAGTGGAGATCTCAAGAGAAGAACCTCAAACCATAACAAAATTAGTTTACACTTCTTTTACTTTTATGGCACAATCACTTTACTTGCATTACTTTATAACTTAAATTATCTTACTTGCATGATGGAGAGTAGTGTGATGTGCATGTTACTTGCTTTACAAATTATTTGAGATATTTGATCTTTACTTGAGATATCTAATATATCAATCCTTTGTTTGAGATGTTTATTTTGCAAAGTAATTTTTGAGATTCAAGGAAATAATGTATGGGAAATTTTATTTTTTAAGATCAAAAGAAACCGGTTGAATCTATCTCTTATTGCATGTAGCTTGGTTTGTGAATATTAATGTGAAAATATCAAAAATTAGTTTTAATTTAATTTTACATCCATTACTTACTTCAAATAAAGGAAAACAATAAACAATTTGGTTTAAAAACTTAATGTTAATTCTACACAAGTTTTTCAAATTCAAAGATGATGTTCAATTTGAGATCGATTTATGAAATATATAATCAATTTTTTTAGTTAATTACTTTATTATTTTTTGTTTTTGTTCAACTTTTAAAACTAACATTTATTAATTCAGCTCTTAAAACTAAAATTCTACTTTTGTTGTGATGAGTAGTAATTAATTTTAAATTTTAAATATATTTTAGGTCCCTAAGACTATTCTCGACTACTTATTAGAAGAAGAAACATACATTATTCATTTGAGAGAGATAAGGTTTACTCATTTTGAAATCTTCTACATTTTCTCTTTCTGAAGCTTGATGTATGTTTATTCTTCTTAGAATTAGTAGAAAGAAGGCTTAGAGACCCTAAATATATTTAAAAATTAGAAATTAATTGATGCCCATCACAACAAAATTGAAATTTTTAGATTTAAAAAATGAATTAAAAGTGAAAATTGTCCGCTTTAAAAGTTGAATTAAAACTAAAAATATTGTTAGTTTTAAAAGCTAAATTAAAACTGAAAAATGGTACATTAATTAGGAATAATTTGGAACATATAATTAATTATAGCTATTTTGAATAAATAACTTACATTTTTCTAGTTGGTTCAAATATTCCATTTCAAATAAAATAAGAAACAAAAATCATGAATCATGGTGAAAGGTCTTGAAAATGTGAGTATTATCTCACATACATCATAATGATAATGTCTTTAATTCATTTGCTTATGCAACTTAAAGAATAAACCTTTAGTTTATTCCTTGTCCAACTTAATGATGTTTATCATTACATAAATATGTACACATAAATAACTAAAACATGAAAAACATCATAACCATATTATTCTTTATAATGAAATTAACCAAAGAACCCAAGATCCATATGAGTTATGTTTTCAAAAGAATTTTGACATTTATCATCCTAATAAAATTGGGCATCCTTTTTATGTATAGTAGTAAATAATTTTAATTGAGAAACACCATTCGCAAAAAAAGTTTGAAATAAATTATCTTAGATATGCTAACCTACCTTAAAAAAGATCTTAATTAAATAAGATATCTAAGATGGCTTTGACTTTGGAAGGATTAATTTGAATTCTGAGGTGGCTCTCTATGAATCCTAAAAACTTCCCAAAAGTTATGCCAAAGGCATACTTTAGAGGGTTCATAATTAAATCATAGTAATGCAACCACTCAAAAGCTATTCTTAAGTCATATAACTAATCTTCCCTATTCTGACTTTTAACTACTTGATCATTAACATACAACATTCCACTTGATTATGAATAAGTTAATAAAAATTCCTAGTCATATCCAACTAATAGGTTGCACTGGTAGTCTTAAGTATGAAAGGAACGACCTTATATATATATATATATATTGATTTGTTTTCTTTTCTAGATGAACCCAGGAAAGAGAAAATCACATGTGGAGAAGTTATATTCACCATAAGCTTTGGTATAAGTGGTCACTTTCAAATTTATATAAATAATCATTCTTAATCTCTTAAAACTCTTAACAATGTATAACTTAATTTAGCTATACAAATATCTAAAACATTTACATCATTGCTATTACATTTGCCTTTACATCATTTCATACGTAAATTCTACTTATGTAGAAATATAAAAGAGCAGTTATATAAAATTACACATATGAAATGGTGAAGTGTGAGTAGTTATATATACCTAAATTTAAATTAATAAAATTGCACAGCTCTAAATTTTCATTTCGATCTCTTATGCACTAACATAAATTAAATATAACATCCAGACTATAGAAAATAAACACAAAAACATGAGTACCCTTTAGATAAGGAACTCCAAGTTAATATAATCAAATCGCGAGCTTATTCTAGGCTAGAGTTGGTTGCCCTTGCAAATCATCTAAGTGTGTGTAGAAGGCTATGTGGCATGGATAGAGCCTAGGTTTTATTAGTTTAAAAATGTTTATAATTGATTTATTTTATTTATTTTCTTTAAGGGGTTATTTGAATTTAAGTATTTAATAATTTAAATATCCTAAATTTTATTTTTAAAGAGAATTTTAATTATTATACTTATTAACTTTTGATTTTATAGAACGTAGGGCTAAATAACTTCTAAGTGCTCAAAGTTATTGATAAATAAGTCATGGAATAATATTTATAATGCTACCAGTTGTCCAAACTAGGGTAGAAGGATATCATAGAGTCCTTCATTTTTAATAAGTGTTTTGATCCTTAAAGCTTCTCAATCTAATACATATTTGTCCTCCTGAAATGAATCAAGTACAAGGGTATATAAGTTGTAATGTCAAAGTATTTTTTTAATGATTTTAAAATTAATCTTATTTTATTGATTACTAATTAATTAAGATTACAAATTAATGTTTACATTTTTTCAAATTCATTCGTGTCATTGTCACAACGGGCACGAGGACCAAGGCCTCTTTAGGATATGCATCCTTGCAGCATGAGGTTGGTTATTTATTTTACTGTTATTATCTGATTTACTTCTTTAGGTTGATGATTTATTAAAATTTGATGATTTATTGATTTTTCGTATATTTTAAGAAATATTTTAATGCATTTAATTTAGGGTCTTTTTCTTGATTTTTTAATTTATGTTAGCTAAAAACATCTATAGCTTTGATAATTTAATTTAGGAGCTATGTTACATGGATTAGGGTGAAATAAATGACCAGCTAACCCTTGTATGAATATAAAAACACCACAAAAATAATGCAAGAAAATTCTAAATATTTTAAGACGTATGAATTTTCAAAATTATGGGTCCAAAATGGATAAATGACTTTGAAAATTTAAATCACAAGAATCAAGAGCTCACCATGCCTCAAGAAAATTATAGGAGATGAATAACATGCTCAAGAATTAACATTGCAAAATTGAGCTCAATTAGACCATAGGTTGAAATTAAGAAAATAGGAGAAACTTTATCTCTAATTTTCTCTTTATATACTAGCCAAAAGTTAGTAAAAATATTTTTAGAAAATATTAGGGCTCAAGCCCTTTCCTATGAGCCTAATATCGCTCATTTTGGTGTATATTTTAATTTTTTATAATTTATGAAAGTTATAGGCATTTAATTACATTTTTAAATTGAATTTAATCCATTTCTTGTTAGTATAATCATTAAAAAATGCATTGTAATGATTTTGCATCTGGTGCGACACACAAAGACCTGTGAGACCATCACTTAACCATGTAGATGGCATGGTTGGCCATTGGATTGACCGTGAGAAGAACAAACAACTGCAATACATCCACATTGCCCCCAAAATAAAATGATTGGAGGCCGTTCGAGCCTAGGGAATTCATGCACGTAATTGATGATTTGGGCTATCCGACCGGCCACTAGAATGGCTCAAATTGATTTGTCCATTTTAGTTCAATTTAAATTAAATTTTCAAATTCTTTTAACGTTCAATCTACCATCCAAAGTTGATAAAATTTGAAATAGAGGATCATGGCATCCTAGACTCTCAATCCTAGAGTTTGGAGGCTCCATGGATTGAGATCTTTGGGTATTTCCAATTTGAATTTAAAACTTTAAATGACTATAACTAAATAACTTATGGATGGATTTGCATGATCTTGGACTCTATGGATTTCTTGGAAGATCCTCTTCAAGTTTCTAGAAGGCTCCAAGGGTTAGATTCTTAGAAGCTAGATCTAGATCATATTTTCTCTCTCATTCATTCTCTCTCTTACTAGTTTGGGGTTTTGTTGAACTTTGGGAAGGCAGAGGAGTCTATGGGTAAGCTAAGGGACATTTTATGGAGCTAGGGAAATGATTTAATCAACCAAACAAAAGTCTAGTGGTATTTATAGGAGAGAGAATTAGGGTTCAATGTCCATGATCTTACCACATAAGCCATGGCTCACCTATAAATTGGTTTTAATTTTGCCAAGGGGAGCTCAAGGAACATCATGGAGAGTTTGAAAGAAAATGGATGATTGTTAAGGGAGTAAGGCTTGAACTAATCAGTGGATAGAGATTATTGTGAAGGTTATTGCTACGTTGATAGCCCATATGGCTTAAGCTTAAAGTGGGCTATGTGGGGAAGGTTCTAAAGTGCATTCAAGCCATTAGTTGGGTTCAAATTGGGTTGGGTTGTTCTTGTTGTAAATATGAACCCAAGTCTTATAATTTTGATGATAATAAATATTGTTAGAGTTTCCACTATTGTATCTCATGTTATCTTTATTATTGCATACCTATTTTCTTATGTACTAACATTTCAGGTTCACTGTACACTATACAAATTGATGAGCTCAAGATTGGGTAGAATATGGTTAAGTATCTTGAAGAGTCCATATTTTTGTTTTTATTTATTTCTTCATTTCTTCAGTTAGGTCATGTAATTATTGTTTTCTAAACTTGGTGTACATGCACACACACACTCAAGAGAGTGAGATAGTGAGAAAATTAGAAGTAAAATTTTTTGAACTAATCATACTATACGATCAGCTATTTAGTAAATTATTAAAATGGTTAATTTTGATAGTTAAAGCCATTTGAACTAATCTTACTGTATGATCCATATCGTACAAAATGATCAATTAAAATTAAGATCTCAGTTGCCAATCATAATTTAGGTAATATTTTGATATTTAAATTTTTTGCTAATTTTACCATATAATAGGTATCGTATTATACAATATAATTAATTCTTTTCTAAATTAATCTTGTAATTAGGGGAACAAATTTAGATTAATTGATCCAATCAGATCGTAGATGATGATTGGAATCAATCATACTATACAACCTAATATTTGCATGGGGTGATATTTATTCATCACCAATCATACAAGATGCTACTCCAAGTTATTTGAACTAATTCTTTGGTTCCTAAAAGTGTTCTTGATGAGGTTGAGAAGCTATGTAGGAGCTTTATTTGGAATAAATTGAATGAAGGACTTGGGATTCATTATGTGAATTGGAATGTAATGTGTCTGCCGTTAAGATGGGGAGGTATAGCTCTACATTCATGCTCTAATAAAGTTGGGCCTTTGAGAGCTATGCTTGCTTGGAAGTATATTCAAGAGAAAGCCACTTTGCTGCATAAGGTCATGATCCTAAAATATGATTCCCTGTTTGTGGATGAATCGTTGAATAAGGGTGGATCTTCTTCTTGTAAGATTATCTCTGATGGAGGAAAATCTTTAAAGCCTATTATTAGATGGAGCATTGCTAATGGTGAGCCAATTGATATGTTTAGGACACCTGGGTCTTGAAAAAAAGCTTAAGTAGATGGACAACCTTTGTTGTCTCATGAATTCAGTAATTTCATCGTGGGCAATTTTATTTCAGATGGAGGCTAGAATGAGGCTGAACTTAGTAAGTACTTGGGGTTTGAACTTGTGAATCTTAGATGTCAAATTCAAATTCGGCATGAGCTGGGAGAAGATAGGATGGATTTATTATACCAAATATATGGAAAGTCAATTTCTTCTCTTGCATATGATGGTTCAATTCAAAATAGTGCTCCTGTTCAAATTTGGAATTGGATTAGAAAGGCGAAGATGAATCCAAGGGTAGAGATACTCTAGTGGAGAATTTTCAATTATGCTATTCCTACTTATCAATTATTATCTTATAGGAGATTGCAAAGGGATATTGGGTGTCCTAGGACTGTAATGAAGCTGAAGACTTTGAACATGTTGCAGTAAAGTGTAAAAGCTACTAGGTGTTTTACAACATCTTAATAGGTGGGGATTTGTTATTTCTTCCTTTATCTCGTTTGATGAATGTTGTAAATGGTTGTCCAACTAGAGTTATTTCCTAGTGAATTTGTATTTCAATGTGGTTTTCTTCTCATGGAAATTGAGAAATAAGATTATTCATAAAGAGAGTGAGGATAGTCCATTGGCCATTGATGCTAATGTCATGAGCTATGCCTCCATTTATGCTTCTGTTGTTAGTATAAATTCAAGAATTTGGGGTGCTAACCAACCTTCTAGGTTGTCTAATTTGCATTGGCATTGATTGGATCGAAGTTAATGTTGATGCAGCATTACTATAGTCTTATAAAGCTAGATTTGGCGGGGTGTTTCATGATTACAATGGCAGATTTCTTTTAGCATTTGGGCATGCTTGTGTTCATTGGGGCATATATGAGCTTATAGCTACTCAATATCTCAAGGGAGTGATCAAAGAATGGATGTAAAACTATAAGGGGATTATTATAGAAGGCGACAATGCTAATATCATCAAGTTTCTTCAAGAAGAAAAATTAAGTGATGATCTGAGACTAGAAGATTTTCATTCTATCAAAAACTTCAACCATGCAATTTTTAATTGTATATATAAAAATTGTAATAAGTTAGTGGACTTATGCACTAACTATGCTCTGATTAGTTCTTTTATTTGGGATGACATTATTCTGAATAAGGTTCCTTCTTTTATGTCTTTGTTAAAGGAGGAAACTAATGTTTGTAGTTGGTCGTTTGTATTTTATTCTTTGTAATTAATGCAGCTGAATGCATTTTCTTCCAAAAAAGATGATACTTTATATAGTACTGGATGATCAGCTCAATTATCTGAATTAATTGTGCAATGCCTTACTCTTTGTAAAGTACTAATAGTGCTATTTAAAATAATCATATTGTGTGATCTTGGATCTATGTTTAGGGATTTTTGTGAGGCCTTATATGTAAGAACTCTAGTTAAATAAAGTCTTTAGCTATTTAAAGAGAGCTTGGAGAAGAGATTTTGGAGATCTTTGTAAAGGAGAAAGGAGAAGTTGAGTGTGAGGGAGAAGGAGGGTGATGAGTTTTCACACGGTTGCTCCAGGCTAGCTTCTACCTTATTTCCTCCAAGCGTCTTACTTGGTTTCTTGGGTTACTTTGCAAAGAATATTATCAGCTCAAAAATTATTGAGGTTATCTACCTTCACCATGTGCATAAAAAAGGAGGTTAAGGTTTTTTCCTTTACCAAGAGGGTGAAAAAAGAGGTTGAGCTTCTTTGCCTTCACCAAGAGGGTGAAAAAGAGGTCAAGGTTCTCTACTACATTGGATTGCTAAAAGGATTATAAGGGCTTCTCCACCTAGCTATGAGGGATAAAGAAGAGACACTAACAATTTAGTGCAATACTCGGAGAGGAGGACTTTGGGTAGTAGACATAAGTCATTATTTCACTAAACAACTATAAAATGCTTAGGTGCTAATTCTAATTTTCATTTTTGCACTTTAATTTTATGTGATTTATTTTCTTGAAAATTGCTTGTTAAAAATATGTGGTTGACATTATGTTGTGTTGATCAAACCATCATCACCATTATTATAACTTTTTTAACAAGCATTGAGTGATTGTAATTCTTAACCACATATTTTTAACAAGCAATTTTCAGGCATTATATTGTGTTGATCAAACCATGATCACCATTATTATAACTTAATGTTAGCTCATGCAATGGGTGATTGTAATTTTTCTTTAATTATTAAAAACTTCAAAAATATAGTTTTGTATTAACATTAAGTTTTTTTTTTTAATACCAATTCATCCCCCTCTTGGTGTGCCTAAGGATAGTTCACTTAGGCTTAACATCCTACATCGAACTTTCAATTAGTATTAGAGTGGTAACAAGTAGATTTTTAGAAAAGCTTGAAAAAAAAATAATCCATAGCACATTTAAAAAATTCCATTAAAGGTTATTCTATAATAGACTCGAGCATATCATACTCCGGATGAGGTTATGACTTATTTATATGATAGAGGGTAAATGCAAGAATATTTGTTTTAGACTTCACTTTGAGAGTACGAGCTATATTTTGACTCTCAATATGGTCTATCACAATTTCTAAGATATTAGAGGAAGAAAATAGAAGGTTTTACTAAGATATGGTTTTGATACTATTGATTTATAATTTTAGGAATATATAGAGGAGCCACAAAATTGGGTTGTGTATAAGTTCTAGAATTATTGTGGCTCAACAGATAATTTGGGATGGGTGAAAAACTCTCTTTGAGTTATCAGTTATCATTTGGATGCTTAGAATCAAGATAGAGTATAATGTTCATTAGAAGTGTTTTAAAAATTTTGTCAAGCTAATTCAGGAGACTTACCCGACCTATAATCTAATTTTGGCATATTTATACATGATTAAGAAACTAGTTTTTTGTTAGGATTGTGTGTTACAAGAATAGATTGTTGTATCAATGGTTGCATGCTATACTATTAGGAATACTTGATGGTATTGCACCTAGATTTAACTTAAATATACAAAATATCAAAAATAGAAGGATACTCCATTTAGTTAGTTCTTATACTTACCTATCATTCCAAGGTTGTAATGCCTATATGCATCTAGAGCATGAGTGTGATTATTATGGGTTATTAGAGGAGATTATTCAATTGCAATACATTGGTGTATTGAATAATTTGTATCATTTTAAATGTGAGTAGTTAGATCCTATGCCAAATAGAGGTACAAGAGTTCATCCAAATTACTTGAATGGTAGGGCATTAACTTCACATAATAAGTTCTAATAAGATGGGCCTTTTATATTTCATACTTAACTCTATCCTACTATACATATTTGGCAAAAAAACATGCAAAATGTTTTCTTCACTGGTTTCATTGAGTTTATCTCTATTTTTATTTTAATGGATCTAATTAAATTATTATTTTTAATTTTGTTTGATTTTTCTTCCAATGCTTCTTTTCTTATAGAGATAGTTCCTAATAAATATGTATTATTTCTGTCTTATAGATGACATCTGATGATGAGCCCTCTTTCTAGTAAATCAAAATCATTTTTAAGGTAAAAGAAGGTGACTAGTCACCCTATTAGGGGAAGATAAGTCAACGAGGCATTTGTCTTTGAACTTGGCATAAAGAGCTAGGTGAGACATACATTTCTCAATACCATAGATACTAGCCCTTAATTCCTTTCCCCAAATCCTCACTTGCCTTCCTTGGAACCTTAATTCCTGTCCTCAAGCCTCACGCATGTCACTCCTTTCTACCCATATTTTTCCCCAAGACCATCTCATGTAGGCCCATTTGCTTACCCATGCTTAACATACCGAGAGCCTTTTTACTACCTACCACCAACATATGCATATGCGAGGGGACCCTCCATAGGTACTTAGCAGTTTTATGAGAGTAGCTCATCAGCTATAGTTTTGAAAGTGTTATATCCGTTTGTTGATCTACTCATACTAAATTGTAATATAATCTTATTTACAGGTTCAATCTATTGAGACAACAAACATATAAAATCAGGGATATCTTATGGAGAAGTATGGTGCCCCTTATATCATTGAAGAAAATCTCGCTGGATGTTCAAGATATGTGGTTTAGGGAGTTTGTGGTAATATTCAATTATTCCAGTTGCAAATAATAATGCATTCTAAGTACTTTAACCCTAAATTGTTTGACTGTGAATAACATATATAAAGATTTTCGGTGGTTTCCCAACACAAAAATAAGATTAGAAAGAACATTAAGAAGTAAGGATCGACCCCAATGAGCGATAGACAAATGTCTGTCAGAAATCCACTAGTAAACTTATTTAATGGTGAAATCTATTATTGTTTTAGTGGATAGTTGTATGTTTTTATTTTAGTGAATCAACTATTTTAATTTTATTTTATATATGAAAATATATTGTATTTACTTAAAATGGAAAAGAAAACATCGAGTAAATAAACTGGTTGCATTTTATTTATTTGTCCACTTTTTGAATTTGTTATTTGATGATGATTAGCCTTCTAATGCAATTAGTAGAACATTTTTTTTGAAGACGAATGTGTTTGTTAGGATCTTTTTTTAAGTGTTTGTTAGGATCTAATTTCTAATGAAGTGCCAAATTGGTCATATGATTAGTTCTTCGTTAGTTAGTCACATATTTCAATTAAGTTGTCAGTATTTCTAAATTTTCCATATATTTGATTTCAAAAAAAGATGTGAGTATTTCTAAAATTTTTATTGTAAAATAACTTTTTTATGTGAATATAACAACAAAATTTGTATTATATTATTTTTAAAAACATTTAACCAAACAATTTAAAGAATTACAAAAACTTATCTAATATATATGTAGCATCCAACAATAGAATTGATCTTTAACTTTAGAGAGAGAAACTCCCATTTTTTCCTAGATAGAGAAAATTCAATTTTTTTTTTTAAATCTTCCTTGTTCCGCTCTTTTGGCAAAATTTTCAGTTATGATGGAAGAGGCGATGGTATCCTCCGATAGTCATTGGAATTCTTCTGGTTCTATTTCCTTATTATCCTGACCCCTTGATGTTTCAGATGATTGGAGTAGAATCGTCAAGGCTGCCCCGTTGGTGATTAGAGAACCTTCTTCAATTCTTGTAATGAAGAATTCCCCTATTAATGGTAAAGGCAAATGTATTGATAATGGATTGTCGGTTAATACTCCTTGGCCTCCTTGCAATTTTTCACCTCCTAATAGGCCAAATGATTTTGAAGCATCTTCTTTTTTTGGTCTGAAGCTCTTTGTAAATAGGTTTGGTAATGCTAAACCATGTTCTCTGGTGAAGGAAGATGTTTTGGACAAGACTTCTGGTGTTTTCTTAAATGCTCAAGGAAAGGAAATTAATGAAAACTTGTCAACAAAAGCCTTGGTGGATTAGATTGTTCTACTTGCTAAAGCCATTATTAATCCATGGTCTAGACGTCCATATATTAAAATCTTTTTGAAAGTCGGATGATGGACTTGCTTTCAAGTTGAATGAGCCAAGTGTTACGGCTAATTCATAAAAGGTTTAGTTTTATGTAGTGGTTAAAGTTTTTGTAAAACATATTCCAAACCAGATGATTGCTGATGAATTATGTTGACAATGGCTACAATTTGGTAAATTTCACCTAACTATTCTTGTTTTAGGTTGGGTTCTTTGCTTGTTTTCCTCTTTGGAAGTCGTAGAGAAAGTTTTAACAGGAGGCCCGTGGTATGTGAAGGGTCATATAGTAGGCCTTGATAAGTGGTCTCTTCAATTTTTGCCTACTTCTTTGAAATGATTAACTTCTCCTATTTGGGTTAGGATGCCTCATCTACCACTTATGTGTTGGGATGAAATTAATATGGCAAGAATTGCTTCAATGATAGGAACTCCTTCATGGATTGATGGCAATATGGTCCAATGGGGAAAAAGCAAGTTTGCTAGAGTGTGTGTTAGCATGGCTCTAGATAAACAATTCCCTTTGTGGGTTTGGGTGGAAGGACCAGAGGGAAGATTTTTTTCAAAAAGTCGAATATGAAAAAATTTCCAAATTTTGTTCAAATGTGGGAAGATTGAACATTTTATTAATGAATGTAATCTGAAGAAAAATCATTTCATGTCATGAGGGTGCTATCAGATCTAATGTGGAATTTAAAGTTGTAGATAATTCAATGTTGGATGTGTTAGCAAAAGGTCTTCTTGCGCTCCCTGGGTGCATGTCAATAATGAAAGAAGGAGGAAATTTAGTTTTGCTCATAACAAATGGAACCAGAAAAAGTTTTGTAATTTTAATAATGTAATTATGGTAAAGAATGGAACTGTCTATGTTAAAAAAGCTCAACCAGTAGACAACCTTTCAAAGGCCCATATTTTGGAGGGTAATGTTAAAGCCAGTTTGAAGATTGCTGAATAAATTATTCTAGAACTGTTTATGATAGCTGAAGAAGAGCAAGGTGTTGCTAATTTTTAAGGTTCAGTTGGTAATGCAAAGAAAAATGGATTACATTGAGAAATTTCTTAGTAAAGTAGTGGATGAACTTAAGCTAAAGGAGGATGTTCATGATTAATTTAGAATCCCTAAAATGAGGAATGTCTCTTTTAATATAGAAGTTGGTAAGGCTACTTGTCCTGTTAATTCAGAAATTATAATTGATGATAATATGTACAAAATCATAGAGTCCTATTGTGATGAAGAGAAGGATAAGGTTAACTCTAAATTAGCGGAGTCGTTGGTTGATGATAGAGAAGATGGAGAGTTTGTTGATGAAGACAAGAAGATCAATAAAACAGGTACATATTTATTTTGTCTTAGTTCTGGAGGGGTTAAATTTAAACTTCAAAAAGAACTTAGATCATTGGGCAAAACTAATATTTTTCAACACAAAAGAAAAAATGATATGTTGAATAGAGGTTGGACTTGGAGTAATCCCAATTCTTATCTTAAATGTCATCAATATATTTTTGGAATTGTAGGGGAACTAGGAAGAGTGAATCCTCTTGATATTTGAAGGAGTTTGTGAAGGATTTTGATGTGTTATGTGTTGGGCTTGTTGAAACAAAGATTTCTTCTATTGATAGATTTGAATTCAATAGATTTATTGGTAGTAATTGGGACTTCATCCTTTTTCATGCGGATGGTTTATCTGGTGGTATCATGGTTTACTGTAGGATGATATTGCTTCATTTTTATTTTAAAAGCTTCTTCTCAAGTAGTTGTTGGAGAGCTTAGTATTGTTAATAAAGGTGTGTGGTTGGTTGCTATGGTTTATGGTAGCAAAGATCTTATAAAAGGAGAATATTGTGGAAAAGCTCGTAAGGTCTTTCAGATAGAATGCTTCCTTTTATGGTGAGAGGTGACTTCAATTATATTTTGTCTCAAGAAGCGAAAAGAGGAGAGAAATAGTTTGTACTCTCTCAAGGACCTCAGTATATGAATATGTTCATGAATAATTGTGATTTCCATTATGTTGGGGTGATTACTCCTAAATTTACTTAGTGTAACAATAAAAGAGGTGGAGCTCATATTCTAGAAAGTTTGGATCGGTGTCTTCTAAATTCAGCAGATTTAGAAGCTATCCAATTGGTGGTTGTTCTACATATGGAGAGAGTATATTCAGACCACTGTCCTATCTTGATTAAACTCTTCTCTTCAGGTTTTTGGAGGAGCAAATTTCTATGATTTGAAGACTTCTAGGCTTCCTATCCAGCTTCTTCAGCAATTGTGTCTAAGTCATGGGAAAAAATAGTTCAAGGTGATGTTGTACACTTTATAAATATGAAATTTAAAAGTGACATGAAGGCTTTGTTTTTTTGGAGCAAATCTAAACATCAAAACTTGAAGGTTTTGAAGGATCGTCTAAAGAAAGAATTCTAGAATTGCAAGAAGAGGAAGTTGATAGCAGTGGTCTTTCTAAAGATAGACTTTTTTGATAAAATCAAAGCTGCACGAGCTTAACTCTACTCTTGGAAGGCTTAATACCTGGTGGAAGAAAATGGAGAAAGTGAAGTGGATAGAAGAAGGTGACACTAATTCAATGTTTTTTCATGTGTTTGCATTGGCCAGACGTAATGGAAAATGGATTAAATCAAATTATAGATAGTAATGGCTTGTGGGTTGAAGAACAAAATTGGGTGGAAGAGGTTTTCTAAGAGTTCCTTAAAGGCAGGTGGAAGGATAAAAAGTGTACTTTAGATTGTTGGCTGCTCCCTACTCATGTGCAAGAGGAAGTTGATAAGAGAAGTTTGGTAGCTGATTTTACTAATGACGACCTTGATAAAGTTGTTCGTCAATTGGAAGCTAATATTTCACCAGGTATTGATGGAGTTACGTACTCTTTTTTTAGATCTTATTAGTCTATCATAAAGAAGATATTTGGAAGGCAGTTAATTCTTTTTTTTTTTTACTTCTCGTTATATGTGTTCTAAGTGGTAGGAAACCATTGTGGTTTTGATTCCTAAGGTGAAAATACTTGTGGCTCCTTCCACTTATAGTCCAATTAGCCTTTGTTTGTCTATTTAAAAGATTGTGGCAAGAATGTTGTTGAATTGGTTGATGTGTATCATTCCAAAATTTATTTTAGAAGATTAGTCTACTTTTGTTAAAGGTCATTTTTTATTTGAACATATTTTACTTGCTCAAGAGTTATTTAATAAGTTCAAATATTCTAAATCAAAGAAAGGGTAAATGGCGATCAAAATAGATATGAAACATGCTTATGATAGTATGGGCTGGTCTACTCTAAAACAAGTTTTAGACTATTTTGGTTTTCTAGTTAATTTCTCTAATCTTTTACTTCAGTGTGTAGTAGATCAAAATTTTTCTATTATGATAAATGGCAACAACTCAAAATGGCTTGAGGCTAAAAGTGGATTTAAACAAGGGTGTCCCTTATCTCCATATCTTTTCATATTGTGCTCTCAATTGCTATATGATGCTTCTTCTCATAGAGGAAGAAGTATTGGTATTAAAGTGGCTCTAAATGCTTAACGTATATCCCACTTAATGTACGCAGATGAAATTATTATTTTTTAGAGGCCAAGCATAGATGCGTAAAGAAAGTAAGTATGATTTTGAAGGAATATAGCAAATGGATCGGTCAGAAGGTTAACATTCAAAAGTCCTCTATCCTTTTTGGCAAGGCTATTAGAAGGAGAAGTAAAAATGCTATTTCAAGACTCTTGGGTTTCAAGGTTGTTAAAGAAATGATGTATCTTGGTATCAAGATTGCATTAAGGAGACTGGTTTTCTCAAATTTCTAAATTCTCTTGGAGAAAGCTTTAAATAAATTGAATGTTTGGGGTAACCCTTTTATTTCTCTTGCATAAAAGTTGCTTCTTGTAAAAACTACATTTCTTTATCTTCCTACCTTTTTATGTACTCATTCACTAGTCCCTATGGGAGTGTTGAATGATTTGGATAGAATGTGTAGATATTTTTTGTGGAACAATGAGAAGGAAGTAGAGGACTCCATTATGTTGCATGGGAAGTCCTATGTAAGTAAAAAAGAATGGGTGGTCAAGGGGTGCAATCAACTGCAATGAAAGTAGGTGCTTTGAGTGCTAAATTTGCATGAAATTTTATTTCAAATCCTTCTTATCTTCTTAATAGAAATTTTAAGTCTAAGTATGGAAATGAAATTTGGAATTCTGAAATAAAGAGGTAGTTCTCTCCTACTTGGAAGATCATTTTGAATGGAGCTAAATTTCTTCACCCAATAGTTAGATGGAATGTATCTACTAGTTCTAAAATCAATACCATAGAAGATGTATGGATTTTTGATAAGAGTATCAAGAAGTGGCTAACGTATGTAGCGAAAATGACTGAAGATATGAAAATTCTTATGGGTTTTTTTACGGGATGGTCGATGGGATGAATCCCATTTGAAGCAGTTCTTTGGACAACAACTGGTTGAGGTAACCTTCTCTGTCCCCATACATCCAAACTTGAGTAAAGATCAATTGGAGTTGGTTTCTAAGTGTTTAGGAAAATCAATTTATTCTTTAGTTATGCATAAATTGTGGGGAAATGGTGATGAAGATAGAATTTGGAGATGGGATGAAGAGTCTCAAACTGACCATGCCCCATGTTGAACTATTCTGGTGGCGATTGAACATCAATGCAATTCTCTCAAATGAATTTCTGATGTATAGGAGACTTCTGGAGTTTAATGGGTGTCCTAATGGTTATAATTCTACCAAAAATTCTGAACATGTTGCAGTTAATGTGTGAAGCTCTCTCAAGTGTTTTGTTTCTCAATAAATTGGGATTTAATGTTTCCGTTTTTTCTTCTATGGAAGAATGTTATCTAACATTAGAAGCTTTAGGACAATCTAATCTATTCATTGGGAATGTTTATTGTTTTGCAGTTTTTTTTCTCTTGGAAAATCAATCATGGTGGAAGAGAGGATAGTGCGGTAGTCATAGCAGCTAATTCTATTAGCTTTGCTTCTGCTTCTTTCTACTTTAATCTGGCTTCGGAATACTGGGATACCAACTAGCTGTTGCAGCTGTCTTCTTCTTCTTGGCATCCTCCTCCTCCCGAGTGGATTAAGCTGAATATTGATGCATCTTTGGTGAGTAACTATCAAGTTGGTATAGGTGGCGTCTGCAGAGATCATAGAAGAAGATTTTTGTGTGCTTTTGGTTTCGGTACTTTGCATTGTGATTTTTCGTAGTTGGAGTTGTTAGCAATTTTGTGTTTGAGGAAAATTCTTCAAGATTGGATGTTTGAATCTAAAGGTATCTTTATAGGAGATGATAATTATAATGTCATAAAGTATATCCAAAGCATGTTGAATAAGGAAGCTGTCAAGGAGGATATCTTAGAGTTGAAAGATTTTTCCTTTCTTAAAGATTTTAATCAAGTTTTATTCCATTTTGCAAATAGGAATTGTAATAAGTTAGCTGATTTTTGTGCTAACTTTGCTCTTTCTTTAGATTTTTTTTGGGATGATATTAATTGTAATAATATTCCTCCTTACTTTGTTTCTTTGTTAAAGGAGGAATGTGATTGGAGAACAATCACTTAGTAGGTTATATCTAGTTTTCTTTAATAATTTGCTTTGTGCATTTCTTCAAAAAATAAAATATAAAAAACAGCAGAATTGATCGATATTAATAGATATTTTTTCTTAAACACAGAAAAACATAAGCAAATCTATTCTGTTACATCCAACAGCAGAATTGATCGATGTTAACAGATATTTATTCTCAAACACACAAAGACATTATGAACTTCAAACCTCGTCATATTAATTATGATGTGCTAGCACAGTACCGCACAATTATTCACATAATAATTAATAACCCACACAGCCTAGCTTGCAATATAATTAGCCATAAACAAAGCAGATTTTGGTATGGCTGACCATGCTCAATTATAAATTTTTAACGATTAAGTTATGAGCAAATTTAAGTTCCCCGCTTACTCATGTATTATATCATCATCTTATTCTTCTATATTTTATCGTCCCCCCTGCACCTTGACAACTTTGAGCATGAACTATGGTAAGGATTTGCCCTATGAGGTCTGCAGTTAAATTGAGACAAGGTCGTCTTCTTGCACGGCACAGCACCGCGCTTGATTGGTTCATAATGGATGAATTTGTCTTCAAGAACGTTTGCGTCATTCGCTGCCGTCGGAAGTGGCACTAAAGTGTCCAACAACAAGGCGAGCAACATCAACGTTTGCAAGGACCTAGCCATTCTGCATGCATGCATGCCATTACTTGGATGATAGCTCAGCTTGGCTGTGGACATGGGAAGATATTTTTAGCACTCTATGGAAAGATGATGACGTTAGCATTTAGCTTAATGATTGAAGGCATGACAGCCTCGGGAGTTCTTTCAAATATATAGAGAAGGTATCCTTGAAAAGGGGAAAGAACGCGGGCGACCTTTGATAGCGGGAAAGTGTTGGATAAAACGGGACAATTGACAAGAATAGAACAGATAAATATAGGCGTGCTAAATTAGAGAAAACTTATCTGTTATTTTACCATTGGTTTATATTTGGAAAAAAAAAAGAAAAAAGAAATTTATAGTAAAATTTTGATTAGAATGAAGTTATATACGTTAATCTTTTTTGAGAAAAATTTAAAACATGATTATCTTTCAAAATTAGTAGAGCTCTCTTGTGAAAAAAGTTCTTATCGTATAAAGCTCATTTTAATTAAAATTTAATGACTATCAATCAAAAATAGTAACATCCATTCTCTAATTATCTAACGAAAATTATGATCAAGGTTTACACATCCCGTGAAAGTTGAAACGTTACCTACATAACATCAAAAGAATATAATTTTTTTTTTTCATAAGATTAAGCACACCTTGTGGGATACCTAGGAACATTCTTAATGAAGAAGCTAAGCTTGTATTACAACTATTTCATTTAGAATTCTCGAAGAATTTGACCCTAAAGTGTGTCAATGAATGGGATCACATGGGAAATGATATACGGAAAGAACTCTGGAAAAGATGCTATAACTTGACCATGATTTCATGGCTATCTAACTCAAAGTCTTCTAAAAAAATAATATTGTTGGCTCGCTCCAACCTGATACAATTTATTTGCAGTCATACATTGTGTCATTTAAAGAAGCCTCATAAAACGAAAGGAAAAGAAGAAATGCATACTTCTTATAGCCTATTCCATGAAAAATAAGAATATAGGGCTTACTCTTCTCAAAATGTAAGATGTATACAGAAGATGAGTTGAGAAAATTCTGACCAAGTAAAATAGCCGAAACTTGCCTTACAATCATTAATTTATCATGAGTACTACTAGATTGCTCAAGCAAGCTAGACCCCCACCTTTGTAAATTTGGAGAATCTTGTTAATGGAGCAAATACATTCCGAAAGATTTGAATGATTTAGAATTTTATATCGTTAAAATGGATAACTAACTAGCATGATTGAGCATTTTGTAATGTATGCCTAGTTAATTAGCTAGGCTCTTTCTAAATATTATGTTCATCAATATGCAAAATAATATACAAACTACATATTCACATAAACATAAAGCATTATATTTGATTTAAAACGATTGTCAAAGGACCAAGCATTACTTTTTTTTAATATTTACATATTGTTTAATTTAGAGTTATTTAAGTATTTTTATCTGTTTTATAGATGGTGAATTTTTCTATATGAAGCTAACAGTAGTATAGGTTCCAAGCAAATACACGTCATTAATAAAATAAAATGACAATACTAAGTGCAAGCACTCATCTTAAAAAAAATAATGAAAAAAAGAGAATATATCAATTAGGAGTGTCAATAATTGACACGACCCGACAATTCGACCTGAACCCGACTCGAAAAACCTGGGTTAGGGTTGACCTATTTTACAAACGGCCCGGGTTTGGGTCTCAACTTTTGACCCATTTAATAAACGGGTCGGGTCTGGGTCAACCTAGTAACCTAGAATTGACCTCGTTGACCTGGGTGCAGCCTTCCCATAATTAAAATTTAAAGGCCCCGCTGTCCCAAAAAAAAAAAAAAATCAAGGCCTAGCGGGCCAGAGGGAGGTCTCCTCACCAGCTCACCTTGCTCTGATATCTACGGCTCTACCTCAGAGGGATTGGACCTCACGGTCCTCACCTTACTACCACGTCAAGCACCTGAGCACTCAACATGTCCGATGACCTGCATCCGCTACTCGCGGACTCACCCTAGTCGCCTGCGAGGCTGTGATGCCTAGTCCGCGAACATCGAACGATGACTTCGCGGTCCGCACATGCACCAGTTGCAATCAACGTCCTATCAAGTTAGCACATCTAATCCATCTAGTCGACGTTGACCCCACCGGCCTCTGTGTAGACTGGAGCATCTCCTGCACTTCCTAGTCAAATGGGTTCGAGGGTCGGGTCAACCTTAAAACCCGTGCGGGTCGGGTGTGGGTTTAATTTCCTGACCCGTTTACCTAAATGGGTCAACTTTGAGTTGACCCATTTACACTCGGTACAAGTCGGGTTAGACCCGTACCCGACTTGTTGACCCGAATTTACACCCGTAATTCTTGGTGAAATTAAATAGTATATAATAAACCTGTTATAAACATTTTTTTTTGGGAGGGGGGGAACAACAGAGGGCCTACGCATTAATATAAAAATAAATTATAAGGGCCTTCAAGGGAACCTTCAACTCAATAATGCTCTAAAGAGCTACAAACAAATTCAAAAGAAAACCTAAGTGCCAATGGTTCCCTATTATAATACTAATTACAAATGCACCTAATAACATTCTAGGTCTGCCAGTTGACAGATCCCAGAAAAGGAAGAAAAAAGACAATAAGTTCAGCGCCGTCTTCCTATAAAAAATAATCATCTTGCTCCTAAACATCTTGATACCTTCAATCTGCTAAATAATCAAACTGCAAAATCAGAGCAAGTAAACCAGGAAAGAGCATGTTTATAACTAATCAAAATGAAACACCAAAGAATATCATCCACCTGAAGCCTACCATTCTCACATTATGTTGGTTTTGGTTTGTCTGTATTAAATTATTAGTAATCCCTACATCTTTTTTATTTTGCATTCAGCTAAAGTTTATAACTTGGCTCTTTACTTGATGATCTTTAAGGAGCCAAGTTATAAACATTGTGAATCTCGAGAGTTCTTTCCCAAAATAACAGATAAACCACTAAATAGCCAATTGAATGATCATTCCTGAAAACAACACTGTACCAAACCTGCCACTTAAAACTGCAATACAAAATCATAATAAAAAACTAAAATGAATTAAACCTATAATAATAAATTTTCTCCTAGCAGCCAACTGAAACCTGGAAATAAAATGGCCCATAAAAGGAAAAAACATAGAGAAGCAATCAGAAGAATCCAACCAAATCAAAAGATAAATTCCTCCAGATAGGAAAGAATCGAAGAGCCATCCAGAAAACATAACAATAAATTAAGATCTGTGAACATAAGGGATGCCCGAACGATATAACCTAACAAAATCCATAAAATCAGTCATATTATAACCCATATTAGCTAAATAATCTGCAACAACATTCCCATCTCTATAAATATGAGATATAAAAAAAATTAATAAGAGAGAAGCATTGTTTAATCTCTCTTATAATATAGAAATAAGAGGGGTTAGTACTGCCATTCTCTTAAATAAAATGGATATTGAGCTTAGCATCAGTTTCAATCTAAACATTAGTGATCCCAAGCGAGATGCATAATTGTAGCCCATACTTTAAAGCTTGCATTTCAGCCATAAGCGTGGTAGTAATATCTGAAGGACCCACAAAAACAACAATACTACAACCAATACTGTCATGAATGATACCACCACAACCAGCTTTAATCCCTTTGACCACACCATCAATATTAAGTTTGTAGCACCCCCTATTCGGCTTGATCCATCTAACTAAAATATCTTTAGATAACTGAACGTTTTGCCCAGCACCCATGATGCCAAAATGTTCGTCAATTTGATAAGAATTATTAAAAAAATCCAAACTAATCAACTTGGCCAAGAATAATTGCCTCACTTTATCTTTAACCTTGAAGAAAACAAAAGAAGCTTTCATAACAGTATTATCATGCTTAGCCTTATTCCTACTATTCCACAAAAACAAACAAATAAAGGTGAGTAACACATTCCTAATATGTCTCTTTGTAGGAACCACCCAATCATACATGATATCAATATTGTTATTGTAATTCTTACAAAATTGATTTTTAAATAAATTGTCAAATTAAAGCCAAACTTTAAGAGCAGCATGACCATTAACAAAAACATGATTCAAATTATCAATATGATAGTAGCATAGACATTTAGACACAATATAAAAACCTTTTTTCATCAAGATGGTATCAATAGGGATATAATTATTAAAAATCCTCCATATTAATATCGAATAGGAAGCAGGGATACCTCTTTGCCAAATGGAAGAGAAAATTTTAGACATAAGATTCACATCCCTAAACGAATGCCACACCTCTTTGAACATAAAGCTCCCATCTTTAGATTTACTAAATAAAATACAATATTTCTGATCAAGTTGTAAAGGCACTTTCAATATGAGATTAATAACAAAATTAGAAACCATATGAGTAAGGTAATTCAAATTCCAAGCCCCATTATGAATAAAATTAGATACTTTACAAACACTAGTGGATTGAGTATTGAGTAATTTATTAATAGAAGAAATACCAAGCCAGTTATCTTGCCAAAAGATAATATCACCGCATTCCAAACCCCATTGAATGAAATTATCAGCCTCCCATTTAATAGTACAAAGCTTTTCCCAAATAGAAGAGTCTCCCAACTTGAAAAAATAATTAAGAGGATGCTTATAAATATAATATTTAGCAATCATAAACTTCGACCAAAGGCTTTTATTAGACCTTAGATTAAACCAGAGTTTGTAAGAAAAACCTAGATCCATGTCACTTAAATTTCTAAAGCCCATCTTACCTTCATCCTGGACACTAGAACATCTACCCCATGAGGCCCATAAAATAACATATTTACTTTCTTTGGCTCCCTAAAGGAATTTGTTAAAAATCCTTTCAAGTCTAGTGCAAGTGTTCTTAATTGGAGATAAAGTGTAAAATAAGTATATAGGAATGGAACAAAGCACACTTCTAATTAACACTAATCTCCCCTCAAAAGAGAGAAAATTAAAAGCCCAAGTAGAAAGTTTATTTTGAATATTAGAGAAAATGTCTTCAAATAAATGAGATCTCTTTCTACCTTTATAAAGAGGGGTACCTAAATACCTAAGGGGGAGATTCTTATGAAAAATCCATACCTTTCTTGAATAGAAGAGATTCTAGGTTGAGTTATGGATTTAGTAGTGATAAAACAACTTTTTATGGGATTAAAGATAAAGCCACTAGCTCTTTGAAAATTACTAAGAAATTTAAAAAGAATTGTAGGCATCTTCCTAGAGCCATTAGTAAATATGATGAAATAATCAGCAAAACTTAAATGAAACACCACAAAACCACCCTTAGTACGATACTGAAGATTAGGGTGATGATAAAAGAGCTCATTTAGACCTCTAGAAAGAGATTCAATAGCTAAAATAAACAAAGTAGGAGACAAGGGATCCCCTTGCCTAAGGCCATGACTCGACTTAAAGAAACTATGATTTTTACCATTGATAATCACAAGAAAAACAATGTTCAATAATATTCTTAATGATCCTAATAAAGTATTGATTGAAACCAAAAGACTAAAGCATGATGCAAAGGAAATCCCAATTCAAATTATCATATGTTTCGGTAATATCAATCTTAAAAATGACATTCCCACTTGCAATTTTAGCTTCTAAATCATGTACAAGCTCTTGAGATAATAAAATATTATAAAAAAATAGAACGCCCTTTAACAAAACCAATTTGCTCAAGAGATATAATATTAGGAAGAATTAATGATAATATAAACATAATTAATTTGGCAACTAACTTGTTAAAAAAAGAGCACAGACAATTCGGGCGAAAATCACTCTAAATTTTAGTAAAATCACTTTTAGGGATCAAAATAATAAAAGTAGAAATAAAATATTTTGGGTAAGGATTACCTACAAACAAGTCAAAAACAACATTGATTAAGTCATCTTTGATAATATGCCAAGTTTTTTTTTGAAAGAATTTAGTAGTAAACCCATCAGGTATGGCTACATAATCAATATTCATATCTTAAATAACTAACTCAATCTCACTTTCAAATGAAATTTTAGTGAGCATAATATTATCCTCTTCAAACACAAGAGTAGGAATAAAATTAAAATCCAAATCTAAATCCAGAATAGTTTTTGTTTAACGCATCAATAAAATACTTGACACCAGAATCATAAATCAACTCAGGGGACTCCAAATGTTGACCTCAGGAAACGATATCTTGTGAATGTAACTAGACACTTTTTTATGATTAGTAATATTGTGAAAAAATTTTGTGTTTCTATCCCCCTCGGCTAAAAACTGCAAGCAGCTTTTTGTTTCCAATAAGCTTCTTCTTGTTCTTGAAGCTTAACTAAGGTGTCCTTGGCCTTATTTAAAGAGACAAGGTTAGCTAAAGAAGGATGATTCATATAAATATTGTCAGCTAAATCAACTTGTTTCTACATTTCCATAATATTAGTAAATAAATTCTTAAAAATAGATTTTTCCCCCAATTTAAATTTTACTTTAATCTTTTGAGCTTAAGCCAAAACTGAATCATACCAAAATAATTATTATTGGGAAACAACGGAGCATGCCAATTAGCTTCAACATTAGTAAGAAATAAATAATGCAAAAGCCACAGATTTTGAAACCTAAAGATGGACACGGTAGAATTATCCCTTCATAAAAATATTTAGAAGTAAAGGAGCATGGTCAAAGGCGGTTCTAGACAAATGCTCCACATGGGTGTTATTATACATAATCCAAACATTATTGAATACGACCTAAATGTTGCCAAATAGTGCCTTGATTCCAAGTAAAACCATTTCCATTAAAACCAATATCATGAAGCTTAGAAACTAAAATAACATCATTAAAATCCTCCATAGCTTGAAAATTTGACAGTTTACCCCCCAATTGTCTCAGAAACATTAGTGATGGTATTGAAGTCACCACCAATGATCCACAGCTCACTATTATTTGAGGAAAAATCCATAATTTCCTCCCATAAACTCCTTTCAATTCTAGAAGAAGAGGCAAACCAAAAGAAGCAACATATGAAAACTGATAAAAATTGATTTTAGTGTGCATAATTTGACGTAAATCATTAAGAATGCTAAGATTAACCCATTGTCTCCAAAAAATTAAAATTTTATTGGTACAATTACTAAAAGAGAAATCAAACCCAAGTTTAGTACGCTTAGAAATCATCTTGGAAGCCAAAATGAAAGGTTCAAGTAAAATCAAAACATTAATATTATAAATCCTATACAAATATTTTACCCTAAACATAGAAGGAGGATTCCCCACCCCCCTAATATTCCATATAGGATTAAATTAGGCAATATTTTAAACATCATACAGTACGATCAAGATCGTACAGACGATTAGTGCAATGTTTCAAAATAAAAAATTTACCTAATTTAATGGATGGTAGGCTTTCTAATTATAACAGATCTTACAGTACGATGTGGTCTTCATACAATACGATTAGTTATATTTTAAAAAATATTGTTTTTAGGAAAATAAAATATTTTAATTAATTTTTATTACATTAAATGGTACAATATGATAAATATCATATAGTATGATGTACAAAAAAATTAAAATATTTAAAATCATTTTTTGCTCCCTCTGTGTGTGCACAATCAACAAACTAACATACATCATTACGAAACTTAACTCAAGAAATAAAAATTACATACTCATTTAATTAAACTAATTCTACACAATCTTGAGTGTTGAATCTTCAAAGAATGGTGCATAGTATTGTGGACCTCTGAAAGGATACCACTATGCTGCCGGATTGCTGGGGGTATATGACCGCACCATCTTGAGAGATAGAGATGATTGTAGACCCCTGCACTCCTCACAAACGAGCCAATGGGAGGGAAAATTAGATCATGCGTACGACTAACCATTGGGGATAGCGGCTCTCGCCAGCACACCCCGATGGATAGTGATATACATAACCTGATCAAAATAATGAGTTTCCCCCACCTGATACATCATTTACTCAAAATGAGGTTTATTAGATGGTGGAATTCAGTTTCCCACGGACGTAAGCCTCTGTGGTTAATTATATCTTAGGCCAAAACCTAAGAAGACTCTTGATTAAGTATCCTATATTATGCTTTTAAAATAAGATTAACATAAGGGGTAAGACTAGGAAGTCCTATCCAAATGAAAAGAAAGGTTTTAAATGGTTTAGTCAATATGCGTGGTTCACATCAACATTCAGAGGGACTAAGGAATTAAGGAGAAACTAGGGAAAAGAAAAGTTAAGCACTTGACACATATGTGAGAGAAAGATAGAGGTGGTATCATCCATATGATGCATATAAGCAAGATTTATAGTCCCTCAAGAGAAAGGACTTACCCACTATTTAAGCATATTATGATATTGAATGTAGTAGCCTTGAATCCTAAATCTAAATTAGGTTTAGTGTTCTACTTAACACTAACACCCATGTACTAACTAATATAGTAGAAAACCTGGACTTATCCCAGCTTGGATTGAGGAGCCAGCTAACCGCCTAATTAATTTAAAACCATACTGTCCAATCATTTATGAAAGATAGATGAGTGGTTTAGTTTTAGAAGGTTAAGGCCAACATCTAGAGAGCTTTTAAGTGGTCTTATACTTATGTAGGGTGAATGCTCCTAGAGCTACTATAATTAAAATTTTAATTTAATTGATTTGTAATGGAATGCATGCTAGTTGAGAAGATTTAAATCATGAATACTTTAGATTTTAATAAATTGGATTATATAAAAAATAATTTTTAGAAGGAGAGTAGACTTCCCCAAGTTCGACACCTCATCCTAATAGACTAGATTATCTGGACTCTACCCGCAGGCAGGGAAGCGTCTCATAGCAAGGAGAAAGAAAAATATAACATTATGCATGCGACCTCGGACGATTCTGGCCAACTGCCCTTCGGATGATTCTGACCCCAAGTTCGACACCTCATTCTGGCAGTTCCCTTGGTTGTTAGGTTTCTAAGTTATTCAAATCTTAAATATTAAATTTTAATTATGAGTAAAAAATATTTTAGTCCTTAGACAGCCTAACAAAATCTAGGAAAACAAAAATGGCTGCAAATCGCCAATATACTAAGAAAAGAAGACAACCCTAGAGGAAATCATTTATAAATAAAGTACATCAGAATACATCAAACTAATTAATAAATATCCATATGCCAATTGCCCTTAATTACAAACTAGGGTTTGCAGAAAATAAAGTGGTCGGGCACCACTGCTAACAACCCAGATTTTTAAGCCTAGGAATGATGCAAATGACTTTGAGTGAGATATTGGGTCTTCAGCTCTTCAGTCTTCTTGGATTTCTTCTCCTCGGACTCCTTGGATCTCTCCTCATTGGACTCCTTGGATTTGTCATGGCTTGAATATCCAAATGAAGAGATAATTTCCCCCTTAAGGGGTATTGCCTTTTCTTTTTGGATATCTAAAAACGATCCAAACTCGAGCTTCCAAATGGAAGAAGACTCTCCCACTAGAGGATGCCTTCTTCTTTTAGAATTTGAGTTGGTTAAGGATATCCCAACTCAAAGACACTTTCACAACTCTCACCAATATTACAAATAATTTATATTAATGAAAAAGTAGTAAATTCTTGACTCTCCTATAAGGTTATCATAAGAAAAAAAATCCCAAGTAGTTTATATAGAAATAAAAGTACTCATCATAGCCACACACTTGGCCATACTCTTAAACATTTTTTAGGGCTAAGCAGTCTTTGGAGCACCTATAGTAGTTATTATTTATGATTCTTAGCCCTCATTTATTTAGGGGGGTTGAGCAAATTATGAAGCACCTGCATAAAACATCATTAGTATTTAAATCATGACAATTGCCTCCCCTTTTTATTTAGCATTGCATGAGCATGGCCACCTATAAAAATTATCATTAGTATAAAAATATTGATCCTAACCTATAGGTAGATCTAATGCATAATCACATTGATTCCCAAAGTGCAATAAAATTATGAAAACACAATAATAATTTTATTCACACATGCAGTAAAATATCAGAAAGCTTGACAAATAATAGAAATGTAAATACCGACCTAGCTTAAGTCTAGAAGTGGTGCCCTAGTAAATAATTCTATGTGTGTATAAAGGCCTGTGTGGCTAGGATAGATCCTAAGCTGGGTAGTTAGTTAAAGTTACCTAAAATTCAGGTCTATTACAGGTCTAAAAAGAAAACTTTATTTAAAGTTTAACTATTAGTGAATTAAGATTAATTTTAGTTAATTTAGTTTGTTGATTCACTTTAATGCTTATGGTAGAGATATTTGAAGTTCAAATTATATTAGCTAATTTTGGAAAGTCTTGGGTCCTCATAGGTGCTAAGAGTAGGGGGTCCAAAAGGTCACTATAGAAAATGGGCTTGATTTGAGAATTCTAGCATTTTAATTAAATATTAGACCCTGAGAAGAGTATTTAGGCATTGTGTTTACTGGATTTGGAGTTTTCTATGCAAAGATATGAATTTTCAAAGTTTTGGGCAATTAATGAAATATTAAAATATCTTAATTAGGGGTGATTTTATGATTTTGATTCAAATGAGCTCCAAATTAATTAAAATCACCCCCAAAGGTCAGGAATGACCTAAGAGAGTATTCCCAAGTTTTTGGAGAAAATTTGGAATTTATAATAATTTTTAATTATCTAAAAAGGGCAAAAAGTTAATTTTCAATTATAGTTAAATTAAGAGTCAGATTAAAGTCCAACTAAGGAGCGTTAATTATCTAAAGTTAAGGTCTAAATTCTAAACAATATAAGATATTATAGGTAATTTTTTGAGTTAAAATGGATTTATTAGAATTTTCTAAAATTATTAGGCCCTAATTAACGGGTTAAATTAGGGTTGGTTAATTAAGGGGTTTAAAGAATCCTAAAAAAAATTCTAAAAAATTTTAGGAGGTTTAGGATGTCACTAAGCTTAAATTTTGAAGTTTTCATGCCAATCAGGGTTCTATGCTAGCTTCTAGAATTTTTATATGTTTGCTAGATGGGTCCTTAATTTTTGTCCTTAGGGTGTTGTTGGTGAAATTTTGAAAAATAGGTTTTGAAAAATATTGGTTTTCTTTAGAAATTTTGAAATTAAAGGTAAATTCTAATTCTAAAATTGAATTATCCCGTTAGAAAAAGGTATATCACCTTGAAAGGTGAAAATTGAATTTCTAGACGGGATTTAGATTTAGAATTATGAATCTCATCTTTAGTATTATGACCGAATACTAAAGAGAACTTCGTATGACCCTGAAGGGCCAAGATGAGGTCCAACTACATATCCAGCTATAATAATCAAAAAGTGTGATAGTTAAGTTCATATCCAAATCTTTATTAAGGAAAGATATATCTCTCTAAAGGGAGAAAATACCATTCAATAGTAATTCTTTTAATATGATAATAACGATCATCTTTAATATTTCCCAAAGAAATCTAATATAAATTTTGAAAAATCAATTTTTAAAATCAGGTGCTTGTGTGGTTCTAAATCTTTTATGAGCGTAATCCCTCATAGTTAATTACATCATAGGAAGACAAAGTCCCCTATGAAAACTCTCGATTAAAAGAGTGACAAAGTTTTGTTAGATTTTTTAGGAGTGATATCAAAAAGAGGAGGTGAATTTTAGAATCTAAAAAAGAATTGGAGTAAGGTTGAGCAGTTATTAATGGAATCAAGGGAAGAAAGGTAGGGGACACTTCAAGATTCTGAAACCATCCAGAAGTGTCCTAACTTAATCTAAACATTGGACTTTATATTTTGGATTGAAATAAAATTTAATTAAAGTTGACCATTTTATTAAAAATTTGAGATTATATTCCCGGAGGTTAGGGTCTTATAATTAAAGATCTGCCCCAGATCTTAAATTTAATTTTGGACACTGGATCACAGTCATCCGAACCTAACTAATATAGTGCAAGATCTGAACTTACCCTGGCCTAGGGAGCCAGCTAACCACCTAATCGATTTAAAATAGATGAGTATGGACTTTTATGAAAGAGTGATAGGAACATTTTCTTTAAGGTTTTGGAGAGCTGGGGCCACCATATAGAGATTTTCCAAATTGGTCCCTTTGACTTTTGTTGGGTGCAAAATGCTAAGGACTAATGCAATTAAAATTTTTACACTTTTAAATATATTTCTAATGCAATGCATGTTAGTTGACAACTTCAAATCAAATATGCTTGAAATTTTAAAAATAAGCTTAACAAATAATTTTTTAGAAGTCTGGCTTCCCAAGTTTGGCACCTCATCCTTATAGGATAGACTATCCGGACTCTACCCGCAGGCGGGGAAGGGTCTAAAGCAAGGAAAGAAAAAGTGCAGAAATATGCATGCAACACCGGGGTCGATCCCCGGCTAATTCCTTAGATTCGTTATCTTTCTATTCTCACTAAATTTTAAACTTTATAATTACGAGCATAAAACTTTCACACCCTCACGAGTCTCACGTATCCAGGTGAAAATAAAAGTGGCACACAAACGCCAAAAAACTAGAAAAAGCAAGTAATTCTATATGGAATCTATTAAGAGAGTTGCTATTTGCATGTTTTACATTCTTGTAACTTGTATAGTTTTGATGATTTTAAATATTATTGTTTTATGTGTTGATATCTCCTAACACTTTTTGGAAGATTTGTTTTTTGCTCTTGTGTGAACTAACACTTTAGGAAAATCAAACTACAGACTATTGAAGACTTCAAATCAAATTCAGCATGAGATATTTTGTAAATTGAAGCTTGTACTTTTCTTTGAGTTAAATTTGAGAGGGCGTGATTTTAATTAAGTTAATAAACACACACACTCAAGAAGATCTTTAAAAATTTATACAGATCGTACGGGACGAACATAGTTCGTACGGGACGATCAAGTTAGTTAGCTCCTCGGAAGATCAATGGAACGAACATGAAGCGACAAAAATTTTTCTAAGTCCTGATCGTTTAGGACGAATTTTTATTCATCCCAGGACAAAATATCCTTTGGAAAATTTTCATTCATATAAAATTTATATTCATGCAAGGACGAAATGCTCTCTGGAAAAATTTCGTGCAGACGAACTCCAATTTGTTCCAAGATGAAATGTCCTTTGGAAAATTTTTGTCCAGACAAAATCCATATTCATGCCAGGATGAAATGTCCTCTATAAAAATTTTATCTGGATGAATGCATATTCATCCCACGACGAAGCGAATCGACTATAAAAAAAAATGGCAACTTCCTGCAGTTTTCGGAACCGACCTATGGTATAACCGTTCATACCAGACGAACCTGGTTCGTACATAACGATTAATGTGTATGAAGCCAGTTCGTACCAATATATATTTGGTTCGTTTCTATCTGAATTAAATAACATCGTCCGCGATGATCCACGATTGTACGGGACAATCCGCTACTAACAGACTTGAATTTTAGCAATTTTTGGATGATTTTTTGTGTCTTTCCTATATAAAGTCCAATATAAACTGCCACTTAATCTTTTTACCTATTGATCTTCATGCCAATTGGAAGGAGAGTTAAGGAGAGAGTATGAGAGAGTGTTTAAAGGAGAATTCTTACTACTGGAGCGTGAAGGTTTCACTTGGTACTCAAAGGTAAGAGTCTCTACTTTTGGTTTTTGATTACTTTACTTTTTTCTCTCTTCCTTCTAGATTTCTTGTGAAGAAGATATGTCAAGGAGATCCATTTCTATGCCGACACTTGGAGAGTGTGAAAGGACGAAGGGTTCTCGGCCCACACTAGGAGAGTGTGAACAGCCGAAGGGTTCTATGGATGAAGGGTTCTCTGCCTACACCGACAGAGTGTGAAAAGATGAATGATTCTCTACCAATACTGGGAAGAGTGTAAAAGGATGACGGTTCTCTTCCACATCGGGTAGTGGTGGAAGAGAGTTTTGTAAAGGCTTCTCCGCCTTCCTGTGGGTGCAAAAGGAGAGTCACTAGTGGTATTAGTGCAATACTCGGAGGGTGCCTCCGGGGAGTGGAAATAGGTCGTGTTTGACAGAAACACTATAAATATCGTGTCTTTTATTTTTCCGCTGCTTTTATTTTTGTTTTACTATTTCTAACTTATGGTTGAAAAACTTTTTCTATAAAATTCACTAAAGTTAAATTCTCGGTTTTAAATTTTAAAAGAGTGAATTTTTTTTTTTAAATACCAATTCACCAGCCCTCTTAGTTAGCCGCTGGGACATAAGCTTAGGTTTGACAACCTAATTCATAGTGAACAAGTTTCAACAAATAATATCAGAGCTTTGTTTTAGAATCATAAGTTTAGACTACTTTCTGATTAACGTAGATGGCTATATTTGGAAACCGAAATACAATTGAGGGTTACTCTATAACTAGACATCCATTGTTCGATAATATTCTTTTTGATTTTTGGAAAACATGCATGTCTACACTTTTACAGTCACTTGATTATCGTATGTGGATCTTAGTTCAGGAAGGGTATACAAAACCAACTAGACTAGTTGACGGAGTTTGAGTTGATACACCTTTTGCGGACTCGATAATAGAAGAACGTGACTAAACACCAAATGCTTGAACAATTTCTTTTGTTCACTTAAATCAGAAGATTACATGCGGGTTTCTACTTGTAAGAGTAGAAAGGACATATGGGATAGACTTTGTATAACATATGAGGGGACTAATGAAGTTAAGCAATCTAGACTTAATATCTTGTTGCATGATAATGAACTGTTTCACATGAAACCTAATGAATACATTTCCAATATATACACAAGATTAACACAAATAGTCACCTCTTTACATGCATTAGTCAGGGAACTAACGAAGGCTGAAATGGTTAATAAGATTCTTCGTTGTTTGCCTACTGCTTATGATGTTAAAATTACTACAATTACAGAGTTTAAAGATTTAAACATTTACTCTATTAGCAAGGAGTTAGCCAAAGAAAGATTAATGCAAGTGAACCACGAAGGGAGAAGAACATAGCACTGAAAGTGGAGGAGTCTGAGAGTCAATGCTCACAACTTGATGATGAAGATGATATCGCATTTTCTATGAGTGCAGGAAACCTGAACATATAAAGATAGATTACCCAAAACTCAAAGCCACTCCTAGCAAGGAGAAGGTAGAGGAGAAACCTTTTATGAAGAAGGGCAAGAAGAAATTCTAAAGAGCTTTTTGGGTGGACTCAGCTTCGGACTCGTCAGAGATAGAAAAGGAAGAGGAAGTCACTAATCTGTACATAATGGCCGATAGTCTTGATTAGTCAAATCAAGAAGAGGTATTGACTTAAGTTATGATGAACTTTTTGAAGTTTCTGAACATATGCATGATGCATATAGGAAAATGAATAAAATGCATGCTAGTTTAAGTTTAAAATTTGAAGAACTACAAAAGAATCATGAAATTCTTAGGAAAGATCATGCTTTAATTGATGACAACCACATGAAATTATTTGATGGGTTTGATAACTTGAATAAAAATCATGAACTTTAAAATCATCCTATGCAGAACTTGAAAAAGATTTTAAAAATTTTAAGGATGAATCGGAGAGCAAGATTTATAGATCAAATTATACAAATTGAATTTTGGAAGATATAAATTCATTTTACAAATTAATAATAAAAGCTCTCGAGGATAATAGGATACCCCATAAACTTGAAGATTTCACTAATCCTATTTTGTATCCTAAATTTATGCAATCCCTAAATAGATAAATGAATAGTATTAGACTTAGAATCCTTTTCCAAAAGTCAAATGTAACAATTGTGGATTGATTGGACATATAGCTCACACCTGTATTTTGAAGAAGAAAACTTATTTGGTATGGAAACCTAAGATGCAGAAACCTAGACATATCATACATGCATCTCTTTATAAATTGCTAAAAGGAGAACCCAAACTTGTTTGGGTTCCCAGGTCTGATGTTTGATAATTTTGCAGGGTCGCTCTCACACAAGACCTCATGAGAGCATATGGTACCTGGACAGCGGATGTTCAAAGCATATGACTGGAGATACTACATAATTCATATCGCTGGAAGCCAGGAGTGGAGGAAAGGTTACGCTTGGAGATAATACCACAAGGAAGGTGATTTGGACAGGTATGAATGGAAATCTAAAGAATTTTTATATTGAAAATGTGTTATTGGTAGAAGGCTTAAAGTATAATTTGTTAAGTATAAGCCAGATATGGGACAAAGGATATTGTGTAAAATTTTTTCCTACTAGCTGAATTTTAAGCCTAAATGGAAATGATGTTTTGAATGGTAAAAGGGTAAACAATTTTTATATGCTAGACTTAAATTGC
>NW_021319515.1:445575-466407 GCF_001605985.2 Dendrobium catenatum | reverse complement strand
ACTTTTGCCCTTGTAGCTAGACCTGAAGCAATTAGGGTTTTGCTAGCCTTTGTCTGTTTTAGAGGATTTAAATTATTTCAAATGGATATAAAAAGTGCCTTTTTAAATGGGGTAATTCAAGAAGATATTTTTATAGAACAACCACCAGGTTTTGGAAATTCTAAATACCTAAATCAAGTTTTCAAGTTGAAAAAGGTATTATATGGATTGAAACAGGCACCTAGGGCTTGGTATGAGAGATTGAGCTCCTTCCTACTTGAAAGATCATTTGAAAAAGGAAGTGTGGATACAACACTCTTTTTGAAGAGATTTGAAAATGATATACTCATTGTATAAATTTATGTAGATGACATCATCTTTGGATCTTCAAATAAAAATCTTTATGATGAATCTTCTAAAATAATGAGTAGTGAATTTGAGATGAGTATAATAGGATATTTAAGTTACTTTCTAGGATTTAGCATTAAGCAAATTGAAGAGGGTACATTTCTTAGTCAATAAAAATATGTTAAGGACATCCTAAAAAAGTATGAAATAGATAATGCTAAACCTATTAGTACACCTATGAGTTCCTCAGTTTAGTTGGATAAAGACCCTAAGGGAAAATCTATTGATCAAAAGAAATTTAGAGGGATTATTGGATCTTTACTTTACTTGACTGCTAGCCAACCCGACATCATGTTTAGTGTTTATTTGTGTGCTAGATTTTAATCAGATCTAAAAGAATCATATTTGATAGCAGTAAAAAGGATTCTAAGATATCTATTAGGAACTTAGAACTTAGGAATTTGGTATCCTAAGTTTAGCTCTTCATTTAAAATAATTGGTTATTCAAATTCTGACATTGGAGGTTGTAGGTTGGATAGAAAGAGAACTTTTGGAACATGTCAGTTTATTGGAAATTCTTTAGTCTCTTGGTCCAGTAAAAAATAAAATTCATTAGCCATATCTACTACAGAAGTTGAATATATTGCATTAGAAAGTTGTGTGGCACAAGTACTTTGGTTGAAACAATAGTTAATTGATTTAGGATTAACTATATATACTATTCCAATTTATTGTGATAACACTAGTGCTATTTGTATTTCTAAAAATCCTATTCAACATTCAAGAACTAAATATATAGACATCATGCATCATTTCATAAGGGATCATATATCCAAAGGAGAAATTGAACTCACTCATGTTTCTATTGAAAATCAACTTTCAGATATTTTTACAAAACCTTTAGCCTTTTATACATTCAGTGCATTAAGAACAAGGCTTGGAGTAATCGATTTGAATGCTTAATAAAAATGTTTTTTCTACAACAGTGATGTGTGTTTTTAGTTAGTAATTTTCTGTATATCATCGTGTTTTGTGATTTTTTTCTATATCTTGAGTTTTTGTTTTCGTTTTCATTGTATTTTTAGTGTGCTTGTGTTTTTAATTTTGATTGAGTGCTTGTTTAGAAAAATTTGAGTGACAATCATCAGGGACGAATTGTGTCATGTGTCAAACTGCCGGATTTTGAACCGTTTGCGTGGAGTTTTTCAGTGTTTAATTTTCACTTCGTCTGTACGATCATCATGATTGTCCAGGATGAACTTGTTCAAACGACGGGATGATTGAATGTCAGTTAAACGGATAAGGTAGTTTTTAATGCTATATTTCGTACGTACGAACCTTTGGTTCATCCGGACGAACGCATGTCGATTCAATACAGGGGACAGTTTCAACTGTCATTAAATTGATCATAAGTTCTGATCGTCTAGGAAAAACATGTGTTCATCGGTACGATCATTTTGGTCAAAAGTCTGTACGAAAGGATGCTTCGTAGGTTGTGTGATTATGAAAAGCCATTTTATTTTTGACTCATTTATTCGTCCATACGAAAATTTTTTCGTACGGGATGAATCAAATTTTGTACAGGATGAATATAATTTCATCTGTACGAATAGTCATTTTTTAATAAATTGGCGGGCTTTTAAAGTCAATAGTCACACTCACACATCACTTTCAAAATCTTTCGTCCTTTAGATCGTTTTAAATGGCAAGTTCAAGCAAGCGTGAAAAGATTTTAGCCAAGGGACCACCTAAAAACTTTTTCGATAACTTTCTTTCCAAAGTTAATGAAGAGTTTTTCCCCATATTCGTGTCCGCTAAGATCACGCCCTCTAGAATTCTTATCCAGGATCAACTGACCTTTCAGGTAATGAACTTGTTTGCTTCAACTCAGTTTGGTTTCATCCTCACACTAGTTTATCTTTACAACAAAGAAACCTTTCACTATTTCATGGAAAATATGTCTTTGAACTCCGACCATTCTGTTATCCGTTCCTATGTCTTTAAGAAAAAAGTTGAAATCACCAAAGCTGACCTAGGAATCTTTTTGAACTTAAGGACTAAAGGAGCTAGAGCACATACCTTGACCACCACTTCTGAATATGAATGGTCTGAAATTAATACAGTGATTAGAGGAATCATTTTTAACGAGCATATGCCTAAAGTATCTAGTCTCGTTCGTAATGCTTGTATCATCCAGCATGTTGTTAGAACTTCTATAATTCCTAAAGCTAGTGATAAAATCAACATTACTCCTCTTCTTTCTATAGTAACCTTCTTGATCATGACTAAACAACCTATAGATGAAGCCCAACTAATCCTTAACTATCTTTATGGACCCTCAGAAATTGGTCATATCGAACATAAAAGAAAGAAGAACACCAACATTCTTGATAAGAAATACAATTTGGTTTATCCTGATCAAGATTTTGAAGAACCGCTCTACCACAACGACAGATCATTTAGAGAAATCTTCAATAAAGAAGAACCAAGTAAAACACATGTCATTAATGATACTGAGGAAGAACATGAAGCTGTACCTGCACCTGCTAATGAGCCAAATTATCAGGATTTGGTTCAAAGATTTGACCGTTTAGAGACTCACTTTGATCAAAGGTTTGATCAAATTGAAGCTCATATGTAGCAGTAGGATATACATTACACTCAAGATATGGGATTTATGCAAGAACAGATAAACGATATAAATTCCAATATGCTTATGATGAGTAGCTATTTCAACTTCTTCGGTGCTGCACCTCCTCCTCCTCTAGATCAGGGTCCATCTGAGTGACACATATACTTATTTTTGTTGTTTTCTTTAGTTGATGTATTAGTTTTACGATTTAGGAAGTGATGCATTTTCTTTTCATTAAATGTTTTTTGTTTTTGAATCTTATGTCGTATTGATTTCATTTGCTGAGATTGTAATATCATTTATATTGATATCAATATAAGTTATCCTGTTTTGGATTTAATCTTGTATTGAGAAATATGTGTTAGCTCATATGACAATCGTTATAATTTTTTATTTTAAGAGTGCTATACTTTGAAATGCAAGTTAAAATTAAATTCATTAGAAAATCAAAAATTTCTAAATTTAGTTTTTCTTATAACTTGATGTAATTAAGATTGTTAATTTCATGTCTCTTATTTAGACTATATTTTTGTCTAATATTATTATTGCAATTATGATGATTTCTTATTTTGTATTTCACTTATCAATAAATATTTATGCACTTAGAAAATTTTGAAAATTTTGATTTTTGATTTTGGAAAGATCAAAATTACTCTTGAAAAATGTACAAATGTATAAAAATCAAAAGAAATGCGCAAAGGTTCGTAATTTGAAAAAGAGGCACAAAATAAGCCCACAAGTGAAAAGATGCACAAAAATGTGCCACAAATTTGAAAAAGATGCGCAAAGCACCACATGTGGTAGTTAATTCTTTTCATAATATTGTAATCTCTAAATTCAAATTGATCTTCTGTACATTTATATTCCATATTAAAATTTGAAATATACAATTTTTCTATTCATCCTCTTTGCAATGATTTTCTCTATCTTAGTGTCTAAATTGACTCATGTTTTTGATATATACTTTTTATTATCAATGTTATATGTCTTCTTAAATTCTATAAATTACTATGATTTTCCTAATATTTCAATTACTTTCAATGATCAATTATTAAAGAATTATCATATGATTACTTATATTTCTGGTAATTTTCTTCTTCTCTTTTTGATGTTGTCAAAAAGGGGGAGAAAATATTATTCGTATCGTTTTGTATATTTGTATCTTTGTTGCTTTGTTTTTATTTCATATTTTTTTAAAAATATATATAAAATACAAAAAAAGGGAAAAAGTTAAAATTGTTGTGCAAAGCCTCCTTATTTTTCATATGATCATCAATTCAGGGGGAGTTTAGAAGATTCTTAGAATTTGAAATTATACAAACAATAATTATTTTGTCATCATAAAAAAGGGAGAAATTGTTAAGATAGTTGCTATTTGCATGTTTTACATTCTTGCAACTTGCATAGTTTTGATGATTTTAAATATTATTATTTTATATGTTGATATCTTCTAACACTTTTTGGAAGATTTATTTTTTGCTCTTGTGTGAACTAACACTTTCAGGAAAATCAAACTCCAGACTACTGAAGACTTCAAATCAAATTCAACATGAGATATTTTGTAAATTGAAGCTTTTACTTTTCTTTGAATTAAGTTTAAGAGGGAGTGATTGAAATTGAGTTAATAAACACACACACACACACACACACTTGAGGAGATCTTTAAAAATTTATACGGATCACACGGGACAAACATAGTTTGTACGGGATGATCAAGTCAGTTATCTCTGTTAAGAGAGTTACTATTTGCATGTTTTACATTCTTGCAACTTCTATAGTTTTAATGATTCTAAATATTATTATTTTATATATTTATATCTCCTAACACTTTTTGGAAGATTTGTATTTTTGCTCTTATGTGAACTAACATTTCAGGAAAATCAAACTCCCGACTATTGAAGACTTCAAATCAAATTTTGCATGAAAGATTTTGTGAATTGAAGCTTGTACTTTTCTTTGAATTAAGTTTGAGAGGGAGTGATTGTAAATGAGTGAATAAACACACACACACACTTAAGGAGATCTTTAAAAAATTATACTGATCGTACAGGACGAACATAGTTCCTACGGGACGATCAAGTCAGTTATCTCCCCTAAATTGCAATGGAACGAACAGGAGTGAAAGAAAATTTTTTCTATGTCCTGATCGTCTAGGATGAATGTTTAATCATCCTCGAATGAAATGTTCTCTAGAAAATTTTCATTCAGATAGAATTCATATTCATGCCATGAAGAAATGATCTCTGGAAAATTTTCGTCCAGACGAACTCAAGTTTGTCCCAGGACGAAATGTCCTCTAGAAAATTTTTGTTAAGACAAAATTCGTATTCGTGCCAGGACAAAATGCTCTTTGGAAAATTTTTGTCCAGACGAACGCAAATTTGTCCCAGGATGAATTATTCTCTATAAAAATTTCGTCCAGACGAACTCATATTCGTTCCAGGACGAAGTGAACCGAATCTTCAAATTTTGGCGACGTCCTGCAGTTTTTGGGAACTGACCTAGGGTATAACTGTTCGTATCGGATGAACCTAGTTTGTACGGGATGATGCTCAAGTATGATTTTAGTTCGTACCAATATACATTTGGTTCGTTTCCACATATTTAAGTAAAATCGTCCAAGATGATCCACAATCGTATGGGACGATCAACTTCGTGTTGACTTGAAAATTTGCAGTTTTTGGACGGTTTTTCTTGTCTTTCTTATAAATAGTCCAATTTAGACAATCACTTAATCTTTTTGCCTAATGGTCTTCGTGCCTATTGAAAGAAGAGTCAAGGAGAGAGTGTGAGAGAGTGTCCGAAGGAGGATTCTTTCTACTGGAGCGTGAAGGCTTCACTTGGTATTCAAAGGTAAGAATCTTTTTTTTTTATTTGTGTTTACTTCATTCTTTTCTCTCTTCCTTCTAAATTTCTTATGAAGAAGATCTATCAAGGAGATCTGGTTCTCTTCCAACACTTGGAGTGTGTGAATAGTTGAAGGGTTCTCAGCCCACACTAGGAGAGTGTGAACAGCCGAAGGGTTCTCTGCCCACACAAGGAGAGTATGAACAGCCGAAGGGTTCTCTACCCACACTAGGAGAGTGTGAAAGGATGAAGGGATCTTTGCCCACACCAGGAGAGTGTGAAAGGATGAAGGGTTCTCTGCCTACACCGGGAGAGTGTGAAAGGACGGACGGTTCTCTGCCAACACTAGGAAGAGTGTAAAAGGACGACAGTTCTCTGCCGCACCGGGTAGTGGTGGAAGAGAGTTTTGTAAAGACTTATGCGCCTTGCTGTGAGTGCAAAAGGTGAGTCACTAGTGGTATTAGTGCAATACTCGGAGGGTGCCTCCGGGGAGTGGATGTAGGTCACATTTGACCGAACCACTATAAATCTATTGTCTTGTATTTTTCCGTTGCTTTTTTTTTTATTTTACTATTTCAAAATTGTGGTTGAAAAACATTTTCTATAAAATTCACTAAAGTTATTTTTATTGGTTTTAAATTTTAAAAGAGGGATTAAATTTTAATTATCAATTCACCCCCCTTTTGGTTAGTTGCTTGGATATAAGCTTAGGTTTAACAACCTAATTCATATTAAACAAGTTTCAACAATCTCCTTGGAAGATCAATGTAATAAACATGAAGCGACGAAAATTTTTCTAAGTCCTGATCATCCAGGACGAATTTTTATTCATCCCAGGATGAAATCTCCTCTAGAAAATTTTCGTTCATACTAAATTTATATTCGTGCCAGGATAAAATGCTCTCTGGAAAAATTTTGTCCAGACGAACTCCAGTTCATCCCAAGATGAAATGCCCTCTTGAAAATTTTTGTTCAGATGAAATCCATCTTCGTGCTAGGATGAAATGTCCTATGTAAAAATTTCGTCCGGACAAACGCATATTCATCCCAGGACGAAGCAAACCGACTCTTTAAAAAATAATTTGGCAACTTCCTGCAGTTTTCGGAACCGACCTATGTTATAACCGTTCGTACCAGATGAACCTGGTTCATACGGGACGATTAATGTGTACAAAGTTAGTTCGTACCAATATACATTGGGTTCATTTCCAACTGAATTAAGTAACATCGTCCAGGATGATCCACGATCATACGGGATGATCCACTCCTAACAAAATTGAATTTAAATAGTTTTTGGATGATTTTTTGTATCTTTCCTATATAAAATCCAATATAAACTGCCACTTAATCTTTTTGCCTAATGATCTTTGTTCCAAATGAAAAGAGAGTCAAGGAGAGAGTGTGAGAGAGTATTTGAAGGAGAATTCTTACTACTGGAGTTTGAAGGTTTCACTTGGTACCCAATGATAAGAGTCTCTACTTTGGGTTTTTGATTACTTCACTCTTTCTCTCTTCCTTTTAGATTTATTGTGAAGAAGATCTGTCAAGGAGATCCGGTTCTCTGCCAACACTTAGAGAGTGTGAAAGCATGAAGGGTTCTCTGTCCACACTAGGAGAGTGTGAAAAGCCGAAGGATTCTCTGCCCCCACTAGGAGAGTGTGAAAGGACGAAAGGTTCTCTGCCTACACCGGGAGAGTGTGAAAGGACGAACGGTTCTCTACAAATATTGGGAAGAGTGTAAAAGGATGACGGTTCTCTGCCGCATCGGGTAGTGGTGGAAGAGAGTTTTGTAAAGGCTTCTTTGCCTTGTTGTGGGTGCAAAAGGAGAGTCATTAGTGGTATTAGTGTAATACTCAGAGGGTGCCTCCGGGGAGTGGATGTAGGTTGTGTTTGACCGAACCACTATAAATCTCGTGTATTTTATTTTTCCATTGCTTTTATTTTTGTTTTACTGTTTCCGACTTGTGGTTGAAAAACTTTTTCTATAAAATTCACTAAAGTTAAATTCTCAATTTTAAATTTTAAAAGAGGGTAAAATTTTTTAAATACCAATTCCCCCCCCCCCCCTCTTGGTTAGCCACTGGCACATAAGCTTAGGTTTATCAACCTAATTCAAAGTGAACAAGTTTTAACAAGTGGTATTAGAGCTTTATTTCAAAATCATAAGTTTAGACTACTTTTTGATTAACGTAGATGACTACATTTGAAAATCAAAATACACTTGAGGGTTACTCTATAACTAGACATCCATTGTTCGATAATATTCCTTTTGATTTTTGGAAAACACGCATGTCTAGATTTTTACAGTCACTTGATTATCGTATGTGGATCTTAGTTCAGGAAGGGTATTCAAAACCAACTAGACTAGTTGATAGAATTAGAGTTGAAATACCTTTTATGGACTAGACAGTAGAAAAATGTGACTTAGCACAACTAAATGCCAAATGCTTGAACAGTTTCTTTTGTGAACTTAAATCAAAAGATTACATGCCGGTTTCTTCTTGCAAGAGTAGAAAGGATATATGGGATAGACTTTGTATAACATATGAGGGGACTAATGAAGTTAAGAAATCTTGACTTAATATCTTATTGCATGATTATGAACTGTTTCGCATGAAACTTAATGAATCCATTTCTGATATGTACAGAAGATTCACACAAATAGTTACCTCTTTACATGCATTAGGCAGGGAATTAACGAATGCTGAAGTGGTTAATAAGATTCTTAGTTGTTTGCCTACTGCTTATGATGCTAAAATTACTGTAATTACAGAGTCTAAAGATCTAAACATTTACTCTATTGATAATCTTCTTGGTTCGCTAAATGCTTACAAGCAAGGAGTTAGCCAAAAAAAGATTGATGCAGGTGAACCACTAAGGGAGAAGAACATAGCACTGAAAGTGGAGGACTCTGAGAGTGAACACTCATAACCTGAGGATGAAGACGACATTATATTAATGACCATATAATTCAAAAGCTTTCTGAAGAGAAAGCAGAAGAGACACCAGCAATGGAATAGAGATAAATTTAATAGAAATACAAAGGTTTTGAATGATGTTATTTGCTTTGAGTGCAGGAAACCTGGACATATAAAGAAAGATTACCCAAAACTCAAACCGGCTCCTAGCAAGGAGAAGGTAGAGAAGAATCCTTTTGTGATGAAGGGCAAGAAAAAAATTCAAAGAGCATTTTGGGCGGACTCAGCTTCGGACTCGTTAGAGATAGAAAAGGAAGAGGAAGTCACTAATCTGTGCTTAATGGCCGATAGTCTTGATCAGCCAGATCAATAAGTGGTATGAGACTTAAGTTATGATAAACGTTTTGAAGTTTTTGAACACATGCATGATGCATATAGGAAAATGAAGAAAATGCATGCTAGTCTAAGTTTAGAATTTGAAAAACTACAAAAGAATCATGAAATATTTGAGAAAGATTATACTTTAATTAATGACAAGTACATGAAATTACTTGATGAGTTTGATAACTTGAATAAAAATCATGAAAATTTAAAATCATCCTATGCAGAACTTGAAAAAGATTTTAAAAATTTTAAGGATGAATCAGAGAGCAAGATTTATAGATCAAATTATACAAATCAAATTTTGGAAGATATGAATTCATTTTACAAATTAATAATAAAAGCTCTCAAGGATAATATGATACCTCATAAACTTGAAGATTTCACTAATCTTATTTTTTATCCTAAATTTATGCAATCCCTAAATAGAAAAATGAATAGTAATAGACTTAGGAATACTTTTCCAAAAGTCAAATGTAATAATTGTGGATTGATTGGACACATAGATCACCCATATACTTTGAAGAAGAAAACTTATTTGGTGTGGAAACCTAAGATGCATAAACCTAGACATATCATACATGCATCTCTTTATAAATTTCTAAAAGGATAACCCAAACTTGTTTGGGTATCCAGGTCTAACGTTTGATAATTTTGCAGGGTCGTTCTCACACAAGACCTCGTGAGAGCTTATGGTACCTAGACAGCAGATGTTCAAAGCATATCACTGGAGATATTGCATAATTCATATCGGTGGAAGCCAGGAGTGGAGGCAAGGTTACACTTGGCGATAACACCACAAGGAAGGTGATTGGGACATGTATAAGTGGAAATCTAAAGAATTTTTATATTAAAAATGTGTTTTTGGTAGAAGGCTTAAAGCATAATTTATTAAGTATAAGTCAGCTATGTGACAAAGGATATTGTGTAAAAATTTTTCCTACTAGCTGCATTTTAAGCCTAAATAGAAATGATGTTTTGAATGGTAAAAGGGTAAACAATGTTTATATGTTAGACTTGAATTGCATTCTAACTCCTACTACTTTTTGTTTAAAAACTATTTCTGATGAGTCATGGCTTTGGCATAGGAGACTTTGTCATTCCAGCATGAAAAACCTTAGGAGGATTACCCAAAAGAACTTAGTGAGAGGTATACCAAAACTAGACTTTATTAAGGACCACCTTTGTGATGCATGTAAATTAGGAAAGCAAGTGAAGTCCTATTTTCAATCCAATAAGGATCTTAGAACTAGTAAACTATTGGAGATTTTGCATATGGATCTTTTTGGACCAGTTGGAACTGTAAGTCTAGGAGGGAGGGTATACGGTTTTGTAATTGTGGATGATTACTCAAGATTCATATGGGTTAAATTTCTATTTCATAAGAGTGAATCATTTGAGGAATTTAGAATTTTTTTGACTTGGATTATAAGAAAACTTGGGTGTGAAATTATGACTATACAAAGTGATCATAGAGGATAATTTGAAAATGAAAGATTTTAAGATTTTTGTAAGAAGAAAGGAATTGATCACAACTTTTCTGCACCTAGAACCCCTGAACAGAATGGGGTAGTCGAAAGGAAAAATAGAACATTAAACCTAGTATAGATGCAAGTTATTTTGAATGGGATACTCTTTTTCTTCAAATCTTCAATCTTGTTCTAATATAGGCTCCTTTCCTTCAAGCTCCTTGGATTCTTCATAGTAAGCTATCCAAATGGATAAGAGGACACTTCCTTTGAGGGGAAGTCCACTCTTTTCTCTTTGGGTAGGGAAGAGGTGATCCAAATTTGGATCTCTAAATAAAAAAGGGCTACACCCCGAAGGGGTGTCCTTTTCTCTTTAGAATCCAAGCTTTGGACTTATGTATCCCAACTCAAAACTACACTTTCACAACACATAACACTTGCAAAAATGACATTTGTATAAAAATAAAAATTCTAGACTCTCATGCATGGTTATCCTAAACATTCAATAAATAAAAAAATATTCCCAAGAAGTTATATATGTGTAGAAAAATAAATAAACACACTGGCCACGCTCTTTTTATTACTTCAGGGCTTAGCAGCTGAAGCACATGTGCAAGCATATTTATAATTGACTTTTATTGATTTAGCCTCCCTTTTTTTATTGCCCTGTATGAGCGTATTCACCTGCAAAAAATATGTGAATATCCAGATCGCTTATATCCTAAGGGTAGTCTAGTCGCTAAACACATCAATTATCCACATAGTGTAGAAAAGGGTAAACGGACACAACAAGGAAATTTCATCCATAATATGCAGTAAAATTATGAAAAATCTAGCACACAGCAAAAAAGTAAACCCCAGCCTATTGTAGATCTAGAGTTGGTTGTCTTAGCAAACCATCTAAAGTGTGTGTAAATGATCGTGTGGCTGGAGTAGGTCATAAGTTGTATGATTAGTTAGAGTTGTTTAGTATTTGAGTTTGTTAAGGCTTAAAGGGAGATTTAAGTTAGAGTTTAAATATTTATATTTTAAGAATTTGCTTAAATATCTCTTAAGGGTTAAATAATTATTATCTTTGTTTCACACCGTGGCCGTGAAGCTTATTTTACCTTCCATAGGGATAAGCTAATAGCATCGTATGCCAGGGTTACCTAGTAGTAATCAAGGTTGATTAAGTTAATTTAAGTTGGTTGGAGTCAAAGGAGTGAATTAATATTAAAAAGAATTAGTTAATGATTTTAAAAGTTTGGTTGAGCATTTTCTTAACCAACTTATGAAATTCTAGAATTGGAATGAATTAATGGGTTTTAGGATTTTTTTTTTTGAAGAAAAATGCCTTAAATAGCATTAAAGAAAATAAGAAACTAATACAAAGTAAAAGACTCAAACTATTGATTCCTCCTTTAATATAGACATAAATAAAGGAGGAATCTTATTGAGACTAACATCCTATCAAATAAAAGAAGACAAGATACCATAGTTAGCACATAAATACGCTAACTTAATACAACTTCTATCAACATAAATGAAAATGACATTGTTAAACTCATCAAATATATGAATGTTTGCATACCTTGTTTCACCATTTTTCTTGACTTCCTTCAAGAGCTTTATGATATTGATATTATCCCCTTCTATGATGATTCCCTTGTATTTAAACATCCAATCCTTTAGCATCTCCTTAATAGATTGTGTGGCCAAAAGTTCCAAAGCCGATATGTCCCAATGAGTGTACGGTTTTCCAAATGCTAGATGAAATCTTCCTTTATGATCACAAAAATCTCCTCCAATTCCGACTTTGTGTGAAGGAAGTAATGAAGCATCTACATTGACTTTGAGCCAATCGGGTGGAGGGGGATGCCAATGATGATTAAACAACCTATAAGGTTGGTTGACATCCCATATACCCGAAGTACTAGGTTCCCAAGAGAACTTTCCTCCTTCCCATTGTGAATGAAGCTATTCCTTGATTTCCAAGTAAAATATACCACCAAACAATAGAGATTGATCATGAATGGAGATTGAGTAGATAAATGATTACAACAGTCTTGTATAGAATGTAAATCATGAAAAACAAATCCCCATTCCTTAATCCGTTTCAGAATTTCCTTCAGTTTTTCATAATTAGCTAAAATATGATCTCTATCTTCTATTGCATTGCAGCTCCTTGGGCATTGATTGTCCCTAAGTAATCTCCTGTGTTCAAGAAAATCACAAGTGGGAAGGGCATTGTTGAAGATTCTCCACCAAAGAGATTCCACTTTCGGGTTTAGCCTTGCTTTCTTCAACCAGTCCCAGAATTATTTATCTTCTGCATGGTTCACCGATAATTCAAAGACCATAGAAGATATAGATTTACCATTTTATTTAAACAACAATTCCATACAATCTTCATTTGAACAATTTGGGACAATGTTCTGTATTATAAGATTGATCAAGTCTTCTCCAAAGAATCTTCTCATGTTTTCTACATTCCAACTTCCATTAAGTAGAAAATTTGAAACAGTGAATCTGCTGCAGTCAATAGGATCAATGAAGGTTGGCTATTTAGCAATACTCTTATCCAAGATCCATACGTCATTAACAACATCAATGTCAAACCCATTACCTAGCTTCCATCTGATAAGAGGCCTTATTTCTTTTCCACCCGATCTCAGGATTTTCAATGCAGATGATCCCAAATTTTTGCTGTTTAATTTTTCCAACAAATTCCCATACTTAGGAAAAAATACTTTATGGAGAAACGAGTCTTTATCAATCAAATATTTCCAAGTAATTTTGGATCTTAAAGGACCAGCTTTAGTAGAGCAAGAGTGAAGGGATCTACCTCCCCATTTGATAGGCAAGCACATAGTTTTCCAATTAACATAGTGAATGCCATTCCTACCATTTGATTTGTTCCACACAAAGCTTCTACAAATTTTATTTACTTCATCAAGAATACTTTTTGGAACAAGGGATTTAGTACAATGAAAGGTTGTGAATGAAAGCAAAACAAAGAAATAAGTCTTCCACCCAAAGTGTTTGTCATTCTTAATGTTTTCTCAATAATAAAAATGATGTCATCTTTGACTAACCTTCTCATTGCAAGCTTTACTCCAAGATAAGTTAGCTGATTTGCTGGTTTCAACCCCATTATTCGGCCAATAGACCTCCTCCTCCTTCTTCTAACATTTTTGTTGAACCTCATTGAAGATTTACTTATATTGATGGACAAACCTGTCCAATTACAAAAATTGGCCAAAACAAATTTAATCTTTTTGGTAGCTTTGAGAATGGCTTCTGAGAGGATAATCACATCATATGTATGTAATAAGTGAGAGATAGAAGGTCCCTTTACACAAATTCAAACTCACAATGAAGCACCTTTTTGTTTAAAAGCATTTGATAATAATTGTGCACAAATGATGAAGAGATAAGGAGACAAGGGGCAACCTTGTCTAAAGCCACAATGACCTTCTATCCAATTTGAAAAGCTACCATTGATAGATATAGTGAATTTAGAATTTTTAACACATTCTAAAATCAGCTTAGAGAAGAAGCAAGGAAAACCGAAATAACTCAAAGCTTTTTCCAAGGTAAGCCAACCCATGGAATCATAAGCTTGTTCCATATCAACCTTAAAAGAAACAAAGCCCTTTTGAGAATTTGAAATTCTTAGTTTGTGCATGACCTCTTGAGCTATTAACACATGGTCTGACAAAGATCTTCCTTTGACGAATGTCGCTTGCTCTTCAGAGATTAATTTATGCATGATTGGAGTCAATCTATTCATAAGAAATTTTGTCACCACTTTGTAGACTGAATTGCATAAACTAGTCGATCTATAGTTATTGGGAGTTAGAGGATTGTTGATTTTGGGAATCAAAACAATAATAGTCTCCTTCCATATATGATCCATAACAGAGGTATCAAAAAACAATTTAATGGCATTCCATAAATCATCTTTTATAATATTCCAATAGGCTTTGAAAAAAGAGAAAGTAATACCATCTATTCCTGGGGAGATGTTGTTGCCCGTGTTCTTCACTGCTTCAACCATTTCTTCAACCGAAAATTCCTTCCTTGCTCAAATTAGTTCTGTCTTCATCTTCAAGGCAACTCCAGCAATTTGGCTAGTTTTCTAAACTGCAGCTCTGGTACCTCCATTTTTCTTTGAAATGGTCTAGTACGACCTTATGAATAAGAGACTGATCCTCTATTATTTCTCCCACACCGTCTTTGATCTTAGAAATGAAATTGGAATTTCTTCTAGCAGAGGCATAAGCTTGAAAGAAATTTGAATTCCAATCTCCCTCCGTCGTCCATTTGACTTTGGCCCTTTGTCTCCACCAAGTATCTAAACGAGTAAGAGTAGAATTAAGCTCCTCCACCTTTGATTTAATACTCCAGCATTCCTCATCTGAGAGAGAACCATCATTAGCTTCCTTTAATTGCATCTCCTCTATTTCAATAAGCAACTCTTTCTTGTGGGATAACAAATTTTTCATCTTAGCCTTGCTCCAAAAATAAAGAGCCTTGAGAGAATTTTTCATTTTGCTATTAAGAATCTTTGATGCATTGCCTTTACAATTCCTTCTCCATACTTTCTCCACCAAAGCCATAGAAGCTTTATTGGAAGCCCATACATCCTCAAATCTAAGGATTTTCCTGTTAGCTTGTTGAACTGTAAAATTCAATAAGATTGGACAGTGGTCTGATGCCACCCGAGCTAAATGCCTTACAAATAGCCAATTTTTTGAAGAAATGGCTGTTGGGTTGAGAAAACATCTATCAAGCCTCTCAAGGATTCGATCCACACCTTTTTTATTGTTGCACCATGTGAATTTAGGACCCACAAAACCTACTTCATGAAAGTCATTGTTAGCAAGGAAGATCTTCATTTCTTTGGTGCCGAGGGATAGATTAAATCTTCTCCCTCCCCTCTTTTCTTCACTAGATAAAATGCAATTGAAGTCTCCACCTATGATCATAGGTACCTCCTTAGAGGTAAAGAACTCTAGCTTTTCCCAAAGCATTCTCCTAATATAGAAATCCTTGTTGGCATAAACAGAAGCTATCCTCCAAACTCCTATATTGAGCATCTCCAAGTCTCCCACTATTAATTGAGAGGAAGATTCTAAAACATGAAAAGAAGCAAAGTTTTGCTTCCAAAACACAAGAATGCCTCCCCAAAGCCCTTCTGAAGGTACATGGAAGAAATCCCATTCAGATCCAATAAGTTGATCCACATCTTTTCTATCAAAGTAAGAAACTTTGGTTTCCAATAAACCAATAAAAAAACACCATGTTCTTTCATAAACTCTTTTAAATATAGATAAGCTTTTCTCTTCCTAGCTCCTCTACAATTCCAAAAACAATAGATGAGTTCATTGAATAAGAGGGGTTGAGGACCCCAACTTATCTTTGATATCATTCTCAACTCTCCTATTCCCAGGAGTTGAATTGATAGGTCCTAGTCCTTTTAATTGTTTAGAACCTTTCCTTTTGTTGACAAAAGCGCCATCATCGTTATTTTCATTAATCAGTTTGTGGTCTCTGTTATTGAATTTATTAGGCTCTGAGACATGTAAACTTTCCTTGTCTTCACATACTAAATTCTCCACCGGATTAGAGGAAAGGATTTCATCTTCTTCTATTAAATCTTCCAGGATGCTGAATTTATTACCCAAAATTATTTTGGAAGAAATAACATTCATACCTTCTTCATCTTGGATGGGTGGAATAGCCTCCTTTTCTGGATTGGGGTTTTGATAGACCTCTTTTGCATGATTAATTGAGATCTTCACATTAGTTGTCCTCACAACTTCAACTGCCTTCCAGACTGTCTGATTGCTACCAGGAACAGATTTATTTAGAACATTCGGCTTTTCAACTCGAGATGAATTCCTAAAGCTGGTTTTGAAAATTCTTTCCTGCCATAGTTGACTTGGAGTCAGGGTCCATAACCAGTATTTACTTCATTAACAGCAACAGCTATTTCAGAATTATTGATCTTTGAATTCCCATCAGGTATAACCTTTGAGCTCTCCTTGGTTATATTTAAAGCATTGTTTTCCTTCTGTAAATTCTCTAAGCAAGTGTTTTTGTTATGCCCAATTTTCCCACAGCAAAAACAAAATTCTGTGAGCTTTTCATATTCAATTTTTTGATAGAATTTGCCCGTACTTCCTTCCACCCAAATTCCCATGGGTAGTTTAGCATCCAAATTAAAACGAACACAAACTCTTCCAAATTCTCTTCTGCCCCAATGGAACAAGTTGCCATCAATCAAGATCGGTTTACCAACCATGGAAGCAATTCTACAAATGTTGATCTCATCCCAACATTGAAGAGGGAGATTAGGTAGTCTTATCCAAATAGGAGCACTCAAGCCTTTTAAAGAAGTCGGATTGAAGCTTACCGAACACTTATCCATCCCAATGATTTTACCATTTACAAACCAAGGTCCATTGGAGAAAATATCCTCCATTGCTTCTTTTTCGAAAAAGGAACAAAGCACCCAATCCAATCCTAACATGGTTAGGTGGAACTTTCCATAAGATGCCCATTGTCTTCTATGTTCTGTGCTCACCACCGAGAAAGGAACTTTGCCTCCAAAGACCTTAATCACAATAGAATTCTATAATTTTCCTGAATTCTCCATCACCTTGCCTTTGTTGAGTTTAACTGTAGTTCCATCATCAGATAGGAAATCTCCCAGATCCAGCTGAGCAACTTTGATATGTTCCTTCCTGCTCCATGCATTTAGTTGTTTAATTGGTCTTTCTGTGATTTCATTCATAGCTTCCTTGCACATTCCCAGTTCTCCATTATTGCATTGACAAACTTGATCTAAATCAGAATTATTAACCTCGAGAGTACCGGTTTGAGATGAGATAGAGAATTTAAGAACATCATTACTAGTTCCAACCCCATTACGAACCAGGTAACGTTCTTCAGTACTCTTCTTTCTAGAGGCATTTTGTAAAATAGTTTCACTATAGTTGCTTAAAATGGGTTTAATAGGAAGCTTTGGAAATGGCTCAGGGGATGCAGAAGCTTCATCATTATGTACAGAGATAGAAAAATCAAATTCCTTCACATTGAAATATGCTTCATTATCAATTAATAAACCTTTTGCTTTCCCAACTACTTCAGAGGCTTTCTTAAGAGGAAAAGTCGATCTTCCTTCATTGATTATTAGCGGCATTCCTGTACGAAATTTTGATTTAAAAGTCAGGGCAATGTTAGGATGGGTATCTCCAAAAGCAGGCAGAGACGAGGAAAAAGATCGAGTTTGTCCATGAGAATTGTTAATGGTAGATTGTCGAACCTCCATTAAGTCACCGGAGTAAGGTGACCGGCGATCTGCCGTCGCCAGATGAAACAGAGGATATCCCGCAAACTTCTAAATTTTAAAAATGGCTGCAGAAAAATGAACTTTCTCTCAGAGCTTCTCTCTCTAACTTCTCTCTCTTACTCGAGGTTTACTTGGATTGTTTTAGGAATTATTTGAATATGTTAATTAAGGGGTCAAAAGTTGATTTTTTAAAAACAAAGTGAATTATATAAGTTTCAAATTTTTAATAAATACTAGACCTTATTATGAGTTGTCAGACTAGTAGACACTCAATTTGGAGTTTTTTATGAAAAGCTATTATTTTTAGAAGTTTTGACCCAATTTTGACCTAAGGTTGACCAAAATGTTGACTTTTTGATGTTGACCAGATTTTAGGGGTTTGATATTTTAAAACAAAACAAGATTTTAATTAAAGTCATTAGCCACTGAGTTTGAATGAATTGAAATTTTCAATAATTAGTTATGCATTTTAGAAATTAGGATATTTATTAAAATTATTTAATTATTTCAATTAAGGGCCCTTTTAATGATTTGACCCAAATAGGTCTTAAAGTCCTTGAAATCTGCTCCAAAGATAAAAAATGATCCAAAGAGAGATCATAAAGTGTTTAAGAAAGTTTTGGGATTTTTAATTATTTTTAATTAATTAATACTAATTAAATATTAATTTTAATTTAAAATTAAATTAAGGTGAATTTTAATGTCAAATTAAAGGGATTTAAATTTCTACAATTTAAGGAATTAATTAGGGTCAGTTAGAGGTATTTTAGGAAATTTAAAAAATTAGTCTTGATTTATTAGATTTTATTAAGGCTAAAGGGTCAATTAAGGGATTAATCCTAAATAGATTGATTAGGAAGCCTAATGATCTCCAAAAATCAGTGAAATATTTTCTATGGGTGGGTGATATTACTAAGTTTATTTCCTCAAAGTTTCAAGTTAAGGGAACGTGCATCCTAATTATCACAAATTTTTAAGTTTTCTACGCAAATCCTTAATTTTTGTCCTTAAGGGTGTCTCTAAGTTGTGAAATTGAATCAAAGTTACTAACCCTTACACATCACATATGCAAGTACACAAATATAACACTCATGTCCTTAAATCTAGGAGTTCCAAAACTAAGTGGTGTGTGTAATCCTATACATGCGAGAACTAAAATAAGTAGAATATGTAACAACATTAAGTACCGAATTAGTGAACAAAGGGCTAAGGTAAAGTGGATGATGGAGGGAGACCAAAATTCATATTTTTTTCAAGCATATGCCTCAGCTAGAAGGAATTCCAACTTCATTTCTAATATTAAGAATGGAATGGGGGAAGTGGTGGAGGAACAGACTCTTATTCAAAATGTCTTGATTGAACATTTCAAGGAAAAATGGAGATATCACTGCTGCAGACTAGAAGATTGGCCAACCACTTGGAGCTACCTTGATGAGGAAGATAAAGGTAATCTGAGCAAAGAGTTCACGATTGAAGAAATGGCTGAAGCTGTCAAGCAAACCAATAACAACATCTCCCCATGTATAGATGGTATAACCTTCTCCTTTTTTAAAGCCTAATGGGAGATAATCAAAATTGATTTATGGAATGCCTTAAAGAGTTTTTTTGAAACTGATGCTATGGATCCCAAATGGAAGGAGACAATAATTGTATTAATTCCCAAAGTCAGTAATTCGTTAACTCCCTTTAATTATAGACCAATTAGTTTATGTAATTCGGTTTATAAATTGGTGGCAAAAATTCTTATGAATAGATTGACCCCTATCATGCCTAAATTGATCTTTGAAGAGCAAGCGGCTTTCATCAAGGGAAGGTCATTATTTAATCATGTGTTAATAGCTCAAGAGGTTGTTGCGGATCTATGGTTTATGATTTTGATGATAGCAAACATTTATTTCTCTACGATTGCCTTATGTGCTGACGTTTCAGGTCCACACGATCATACTGCAATTTGAAACCAGCTCAAGATTAGGAAGACTAGGTCTGAGTCAATCTTTTTTCCCGTCTTGAGTCTGTTGTATTTGGTATGGGACCAGTTGGTTTGTAACTTGGAAGATCTCCTGTTGTTCCCTATAAGATTTATATTTTTGGTAATCTCAACCGGGACGATATTTATATCATCCTGGACGATATGTCCAAAATCAAAAACCCTAATTAGGGCATCCTCATTAAGGCAGCCGTCAAAAGATCGGTGACAATCTGCTCATTTCAGAAAGAATCAACCGCCATAATCAGTTTTGGAATTCTTTATTTTAGGAAATCGGCCAGGACGATATTATTGTCTTCCAGGATGATCTAAATCAATTATGCCTAAATTGATCTGGTATCTTTGAAAAGCATTAATGGTTGATTGATACGATCACATCGTCCGGGACGATCGCAAGATCGGCCAAGACGATGGCCTGGACGATCTACATCGGACAGTTTGTATTCAGAGCGATGATCAGGATGATTGAAATCAGTTTTAAACTAATCGGCCAGGACGATGTAACCAATTTTCTTTTGATCGTCCCAAATCGTCCCAGGCTGATGAGCTGAATTTGTACTAATCGGCCAGGACGATATACCTATCGTCCTGGACGATAATGTCGGCAACTTTCATTAATGAGCTCGTTTTGAGAGCTTCTATTTAAGCATGGCATGACACTTTTTAAGTGTCTTTGGCAGCCATTGTAGCTTCATTCTTGTGGGGGAAATTTGAAGAGTGAGCTTGAAAGGGAGAGAGGAAAGGGTGGAGTTTGAGAGGGAGAAGATCCTGTGAGGGGGAGGAACTCAAGGGAGTGTGGTGGGGGATCCACACGGTTGCTCCGGCGAACTCGCACCTTATTACCATCGGATTCAAGGCTTATCTCGAGGTAAGTTCACCAAAGAAGTAGATCTCATTGGTGTCAAAGGACCCGGCGACTCCGCCACACC
>NW_021319515.1:366279-445374 GCF_001605985.2 Dendrobium catenatum | reverse complement strand
CAGAGAGCATTCATGAATGATTTTGCTCATATTTGAACTAATCGGCCAGAATGATATGCCTATCGTCCTGGACGATAATGTCGGCAACTTGTATTAATGAGCTCATTTTTAGCTCTTTTATTTAATTTATGACAAGGCACTTTGTAAGTGTCTTTGGCAGCCATTGTAGCTTCGTTCTTGTGGGGAAAACTTGAAGAGAGAGCTTGAAATGGAGAGAGGAAAGGGTGGAGTTTGAGAGGGAGAAGATCCTGTGAGGGGGAGGAACTCAAGGGAGTGTGGTGGGGGATCCACACGGTTTCTCCGGCGAACTCACACCTTAGTACCATTGGATTCAAGGCTTGTCTCAAGGTAAGTTCACCAAAGAAGAAGATCTCTTTGGTGTCAAAGGACCCGGTGACTCCGCCGCACCAGGGAAGGTGGAAGTGATTTTGTAAGGGCTTCTCCGCCTAGCTGTGGGGGCTAAAGGAGAGACACTTATTTTAGTGCAATACTTGGAGGGTGCCTCCAAGGAGTGGACGTAGGTCAAGGTTTGACCGAACCACTATAAATCTGGTGTGTTCTTTTCTTATTATCACTTCCGCATTTATTTAATTTCCGCACTTTGTTTGTGGTGATTTTGTTTGGAATTTTATCTTGGGTTTTAAAGTTTTCCAATTCACCTCTATCTTGGTTAGCTTGGGTCAGTTTTATAGGGCTTAACATCCCTAACGAACTTTCAGAGGTCATGCATAAATTAAGGATTTCTAATTCCTTAAAAGGCTTTGTCTCTTTCAAAGTTGACATGGAATAGGCTTATGATTCCATGGGTTGGTTAACCTTGGAAAAAGCTTTGAACTACTTTGGTTTTCCTTGGTACTTCTCTAAACTAATTTTAGAATGTATTCAAAATACTAAATTCTCTATTTCTATCAATGGTAGCTTGTCAAATTGGATAGATGGACATTGTGGCTTTTGATAGGTTGTCCCTTGTCTCCATATCTCTTCATCCTTTATGCACAATTATTATCAAATGCTTTCAAACAAAGAGGTGATTCATTGGGAGTTCGTATATGTGTAAATGGTCCTTCTATTTCTCACTTACTATACGCAAATGATGTGATAATCTTCTCGAAAGTTACTCTCAAAGCAACCAAGGAGATAAAATCTGTTTTGGCCAATTTCTACAATTGGACAGGTCTGTCCGTCAATATAAGTAAATCTTCTATGATTTTTAGCAAAAAGGTAAGAATGAGGAGGAGGAGGTTTATTGGTTGAGTGATGGGATTCAATTCAACAAAACAGTTAACTTATCTTGGAGTTAAACTTTCCATGAGAAGGTTAGTCAAAGAAGATTACATTTCATTATTGATAAAGCCTTGAGAATGACAAACATTTGGGGTGGAAGAATGATTTCGTTGGCTGGAAAGGTCCTGCTAACAAAAACTGTTTTGTTATCTTTCACTACATTTCATTGCACTAACTCCCTTGTTCCTAAAAGTATTCTTGATGAAGTAGACAAAATTTGTAGAAGTTATATTTGGAACAAATCTAATGGTAGAAATGGCATTCATTATGTCAATTGGTTCACTATGTGCTTGCCAACCAAATGGGGAGGTAGAGCTCTTCAATCTTGTTCTACTAAAGTTGGTTCATTGAGATCCAAAATTGCATGGAGATATATGAATGATAAAGATTCATTTCTTCACAAATTTTTTTATCATAAGTATGGAAATCTATTGGAAAAGCTTGATAGTAAAAATTTGGGTTCTCCAACTTGGAAAATCCTGAAGATAGGAGGCAAGGCGTTAAGGCCACTTATCTGATGGAGGATGCCTAATGGGAGTGACATTGATGTTGTCAATGACATATGGATATTGGAAAAAAAATTTCCAATTGGCCAACCTTTATTACACCTATAGACTGCAGTAGATTCACTGTTTCCAACTTCTTCCATAATGGAAGTTGGGATGTGGAAAACATGAGAAGATTCATGGGTGAAGATTTGATTAATCTTATCTTACAGATCATTGTACCAAGTGGGTTGAATGAAGATTCCATGGAACTTATGTTCCAGTACAATGGAAGATCCTTATCTTCCATGGTTTTTGAATTTTTGATGAATCAAATAGAATCAAACTAGTTTTGGAACTGGATGAAGAAAGCCAAGCTAAACCCAAAGGTAAAGACACTTTGGTGGAGAATTTTCAACAATGGCCTTCCTACTTACAAATTCCTTGAACATAGAAGATTATAAAGGGATAATCTATGCCCAAGGAGCTACAATGAAATTAAAGATAGAGACCATATTGTAGTTAACTATGAGAAGTTGAAGGAAGTTCTTAAACATATCAAGGAATGGGGATTTGTATTTCAGGATTTCCAAACTTTGGCAGATTGCTGTAAGCATCTTTCAACTCAAACTCCCTTCTAGATTAACCTTTATTGTTCAGTGGTGCATTTCACTTGGAAATCAAGAAATAATTTTACACATAATGGGAAGGAAGATAGCTCTTTGATCATAGCTTCCAAAGCAATAAGTTTTGCTTCATTCTCTGCTTATGGGAATGGAAGAATTTTGGGTATATGGGATGTCAACCACGAAAGTGCTCAGATGACACTAGAAAATGCTCTGATACCATTTGAAAGTTCATTAGGGATGTTAATCCCTTGTGAACTGGCCCAAGGCTAATAAAGAGAGAGGTGAATTGGAAAAGAAGAATATTTAAATCAAAACACAAACCAAAACGAATATCACCACAATAAAAACCAAATGCGAAAATTAAATACGGAAGCAATAATAAGAAAAGAACACAACAGATTTATAGTTGTTCGGTCAAACCTTGATCTACGTCCACTCCTTGGAGGCACCCTCCAAGTATTGCACTAAAATAAGTGTTTCTCCTTTAGCCCCCACAGCTAGGCGGAGAAGCCCTTACAAAATCACTTCCACCTTCCTCGGTGCGGCGGAGTTGCCGGGTCCTTTGACACCAAAGTTATCTTCTTCTTTGGTGAACTTCCCTCGAGATAAGCCTTGAATCTGACAGTATTAAGGTGAAAGCTTGCCGGAACAACCGTGTGGAATCCCCCTCCACACTCCCTTGAGTCCCCCCTCACAGGATCTTCTCCCTCTCTCAGACTTCACCCGTTCCTCACTCCCTTTCAAGCTCTCTCTTCAAGTTTCCCCCAAAAGAACGAAGCTATAATGGCTGCCAAAGACACTTACCAAGTGTCATGTCATAGCTTAAATAGAAGATCTCAAAACGAGCTCATTAATACAAGTTACTGACATTATTGTCCAGGATGATACTAATATCATCCTGTACGATCAGTGCAATTTAAGCCCAGTCAGCCCGAGATGATTTGGGACGATCAGAAGAAAATTGGTTACATTGGCCTAGCCGATATCACGATCGTCCCGGCCAATTAGTTTAAAATCGATTTCAATCGTCCTAATCATCGCCCAGAATCAATGCTGGCCGATGTAAATCATCTAGGACATCATCCCGGCCGATCCTACGATTGTCCCGGATGATGTGATCGTATCAATCATCCATTAATGCTTTTCAAATATACCAGATCAAATTAGGTATAATTGAGTTAGATTATACTGGACGATGTGTATATCATCCTGGCTGATTTCATAAAATAAAGAATACCTAATCTGATTATGGCGGTTGATTGTTTCTGAATTGAGCCTATTGTCCTGGCCGATACAGGTATCGTCCAGGCCGATTAACATATGACAGCTTCCTTAATGAGGATGACCTAATTAGGATTTCTGATATGCTACTTTTAACTCAGACCTAGTCTACTAAATCTTGAGCTGGTTCCAAATTGCAGTCTGATCGTGTGGACCTGAAATGTCAGTACAAAAGGCAATTGTAGAGAAATAAGAATGTTTTATATCATCAAAATCATAAACCATAGATCCACAATAATCTCCCCCTTTTTGATGATGACAAAATATTTCAATTTGAATTTTCAAAAAAGTAAATACTATTCCTAATCTCCCCTCACAAAAATAACACTTTTAAAAATAGGGGAGATAAAAATATTTTTGTTGTTTATAATTTTTTTTTAGGATACAAATATGATAACACTACAAAAATTCAACAATACATTCTCGCCCTTTGACGTTATCAAAAAGAGAGGAGGCACAAATAAAAACCAAAACGAACAAAAGACAAAAACGTTCTCTGATCTAGTGAAAAAAAATAATTATTCTTAAAATGAGAAAGTTATCTATTGGTTTTGATCAAAAACTTAGTAGAATTAAATTGACAACGCATAGCCCAGAAATGGTTAGAAATTCATAATTTAATAATCCAAACTCAAGTTCTTTAAAAAGGCTAAAAAATGTTTTAATTCAATATCTAAATCATATAATAAATTATAAAAAGAAACACTAATTTTTCAAAACTTCTTTCATAAAATATATCTAATAGAAGATTAATGCACGAATTGTTGAATCAGGAATCATATTTTTTAAAATCAAGTATCAAAAGTATCAAGGGTTTTCTTAAGCTTTTAAGAAGTGCAATAATGGTAAGCATTAAATTTTGTGGGCTCATTTTATGCCTCTTGTCAATTTGAATGGTGCTCTTTGCCCATATTTTAATTTTTGATACACTTTGTGTATATTTTTCAATTTGGTGTCCTTGCGCATCTTTTATTTTTGGCATCATTGGCCAATTTTTTTTTAATATGCTACTTTTCTAAAATCTTAAAAAATAAAATTAAACCTATCCTATTGATAAAGTGAATTCTTGATTAGGAAACTTATGAGTTAGATTCAACAACTTGTAAAAGATCTCTATGCGATAAATAAAATGTAGGGAGATAAAAAATTTTAGTTTCAAAGACTAATTTAAAATATGAAAAAGATTTTAAATCAAAAGTAGAATAACCACTTTTAAAAAATAGAGTTTGAGATTCAAAAATATGAGTTTCTTTCCTTTGACTATTTTAGAGAGGTCAATTACAACTTACCAAAGATTTCAAGAAAAACAGGAAGTAGATTTTTCATTTTTAGAAAAGTGAATGTGTGTGTTGATCAGAGAAAAACTTTCACGAAAATAAAAATTTCAAAAAATAAACAAAATAAAAACACAGAATAAAAATGAAAAACATAAAAACAGAAACAAAACACAAAAACACGAAAGGCTTTTAACAATTATCTATCTCCTGGTTCGATGCTTTAGAAACCAGATCTGCCGATGAGATTTTTTTGCCTTTCATTATTTTTCCAGTTTAAATTTTTCTTCGCCTTGCCATTTTCTTTCGTAGGAAGAATTTTTAAATTAGAGCACTGATTTTTCATATGTACAGGCTTCCTACATCGAAAGAAAATAACGTCAGAAGGAATATGAACATCCTTACCATTTTTACCTTTTTTCCACTTTTGCTTATGCTTTGGTGAGCTTTGTGATTTTCTTGACAAGTCATTGCATTCGTCACCAACTAAACTATCTCTTTTTGTATCTTCAGCTTTTAGAACAATCGTTTCACCTACATCCAAAAGTCTTTGACCCAAACTTTGCTCATAGGCAATGAGTGCGCCAATCAAATTATCAATAGAATAATCATTCAAATCTTTTGATTCACAAATAGCAACAACTTTGGCATCAAAATTTTCAAGTAAACAGCTAAGAATTTTGTTAACTTTTTTTAAAATTTGAAAATTCTTTTCCTAATTCATGCAATGATGTTACAATTTGAATGAACATGGTATTCATGGTTCCTCACTCCCTTTCAAGCTCTCTCTTCAAGTTTCCCCCAAAAGAACGAAGCTACAATGACTGCCAAAGATACTTACAAAGTGTCATGTCATAGCTTAAATAGAAGATCTCAAAAATGAGCTCATTAATACAAGTTGCCAACATTATCGTCCAGGACGATCAGTGCTATTTAAGCCCAGTCAGCCCGATACGATTTAGGATGATCAGAAGAAAATTTGTTACATCGACCTGGCCGATATCTCGATTGTCCCTGCTGATTTGTTTAAAACTGATTTCAATCGTCCTGATCATTGTTCAAAATCAATGTTGACCGATGTAAATCGTCTAGGACATCATCCCGGTTGATCCTACGATTGTCCCGGATGATGTGATCGTATCAATCATCCATTAATGCTTTCCAAAGATACCAGAACAAATTAGGCATAATTGAGTTAGATCGTCCTAGACGATGTGTATATCATCCTGGCCGAATTCCTAAAATAAAAAATACCTAATCTGATTATGGAGGTTGATTGTTTCTAAATTGATCCTATCATCTTGGCCGATACAGGTATCGTCTAGGCCGATTAACATGTGATGGCTGCCTTAATGAGGAAGCCCTAATTAGGGTTTTTATTTTTGGACAGATCGTCCAGGATGATATAAATATCATCCCGGACGATGTTACCAAAAATAAAAATCTTTAGAGAACAATAGAAAATCTTCCAAGTTACAAATCATCAGGTGCCAAACCAAATACAACAGACTCAAGAAAGGAAAAAGTGTACAAATTGACTCAGACCTAGTCTACCCAATCTTGAGCTGGTTCCAAATTGCAGTCTGATCGTGTGGACCTGAAATGTCAGTACAAAAGGCAATCGTAGAGAAATAATAATGTTTTCTATCATCAAAATCATACACTATAGATCTGCAACAAACCAACCTTCTAGGTTGTCTAATCCTCATTGGCATCCCCCTCCACCCGATTGGCTTAAAGTAAATATAGATGCTACATTACTTTCTTCATACAAAGCTGGAATTGGAGGAGTGCTTCATGATCATAAAGGAAGATTCCTACTAGTATTTGGTACACCGTATATACAATGGGATATATCTGCTTTGGAATTATTGGCCACACAATCTATCAAAGAGATGTTAAAGGATTGGATGTTTAAATACAAGGGAATCATCATAGATAGTGATAATATCAATGTCATAAAGCTCTTGAAGGAGGCCAAGCTAAACGGAGATATAAGGTATGGAAATATTCATATGTTTAATGAATTTAATAATGTCATTTTCAATTGTGTTGATAGATGTTGTAATAAGTTAGCAGACTTATGTGAAAATATTGTATCTTTTCTTCTTTTATTTGGGATGATGTTAGTATGAATAAGATTCCTCCTTTATTTATGTCGATATTAAAGGAGGAATCAACGGTTATGAGTCTTTAGTCTTGTAATAGGTTTTTATCGCTTTCTTTAATGCTATTTTATGCATTATTCTAAAAATAATAATTTATAATAATTATTAGATGAAAATTTATTTTAAAATAGATTTAAAAATAATATTAAAACTATTTTTAAAAATAAATGGCAACGGGGACACCTAGAGGAACAGGATAGTGTCCCAAAACTGCGGATGCAGCTTAACAATCATTACCGATGATTACGCCACCGCACAATCATCGGAAATGATTGCCATGTTATAAAAATCATTATCATCCTACTTAACCACGTCGTCATAGATTCAAAGCCGTTGGATCTTCTACGATTTGGATGGACGAACGAAATCAAGCTGGATGAACGGATTAACCACTGGTTCGATCCTGTGGTTCAAATGAGATCACGAAATGATGGAATCTCCACTGTTGATCAAATGATCAATAGTTGAGATATCGTACGCCCAAGCCTTGAGTGAAATTGAAGGCCCAAATAATATTTCACCTCATTCTCGTGATTTACCGAATTAAATTGAATGAAATTTTAACCATGGATTACAGGAGTGAAGAGCATCCTTAGGGAGGTGATTTTGCATTCTAAAATGCACCACATAAAAAGATATTTAGATCTAAGTATTCTAACCTAGGGTTAGGATATACCTCAATCCACATAGTGGATTCAGTAGATCATGGGCTTGTTGCACTTGTAGATTATCCGGGCTTCTTTTCTTAGTTGAACTTAAGCTTCAAAATGCCTTTGATCAGACTGGAATCACCTTAGAAAGAATATGGTCATGGGTCACCAGAGATCTTGCTGGCGGCAGCCTTGACCAATGGAGTTTGACTTGTTAAGGGTGGAGGAAGTTGTGGGAGCTCTCAAACCAAATATCAGTGGCTGAGGTTGCTTGGAGAGAGAGCAAGAGCAAAAGACCTAACAATTCCTTAATGTTTCCTATTTGTAGGTCCAAACCCTTAGATCCACAACTAGGATTAGATCTAGGTGAAATTCAGAGGGGGAGAGGGTGATTTGGATGGGAATTGAGCTTAGGAATCATTAGTAAAGAATTCAATCCATTAAAAGGGTGTTAACTGAATTAAATAAGTCAATTTGGCCATATAAAGACCATGGTTGTCCAAGTCCATTGTTAACTTGGTCAACCTAGTCAAATAAGGTCAAGGGATCAGTAAATTGAACCTAGGGGAGGTTTGAATTGATTTAAAAAGATTTGGGCTTGACTTGGTCAACCAGGTTGACCTAGGACTCAGATCTGATCTCAACAAAGTTGGTCTAACCCTCTGAGTCTAGTGGAGTGGAGAATTGAGCTTGAGAAGCTCTGAAATTGATTTTAGATTAAATGGAAGTGGTTTGGGTAAATCTGGTTCAACCCAGGTTGACCTGGTAAAATAGGTTGACCCAGGGAACAAGCTTGGACCCAATGGGTTGGGCCTAACCCATTGGGTCTAGTGGAGGTTGGATCTGAGCTAAAGAGTGGTCAATAAGTGTACCTTAAATATTAGTCAATACAAACAAATATGTACTACAAACACTAGGAGAATTAAAAGATTAATCAATATTATTTGTTATCATCAAAATTATAAACTCGTAAGCCCGAGTTGCAACATGTTTTACCCTAAACATAGAAGGAGGATTCCCTAGCCCCCTGACAATCCATATAAGGGCTTTAACCAATGATAAAATCATTATGAGAAGCTCGGGTAACTCTAGAAGGAGTACATTCTAAGAGTTTCGTATTTTTAGATTTCTTCTTCCCCACTTTCATAAAAACATCATACATCTTATTGGTGTTAGAAGGATGAGACAACATAGAGACATCATTCATTGCTATAGATTTTCCTAATAAATCAGACTAGCTGGGAACAATTTCCCCTTCCTCTATGTGGTGTTCCTTATCACCTTTCTCACCCACCACTTGTTCACCATTTTTAACATTTAAAATACATTGGTTATGCATTCCATGTCCATCATTACTCATATTGGATGGATCAACCTCTCCATTCCCATTTTGGACCGAATCCTTCAAAGACAATCTTCTAGCATCCAAATCTTCCTCTTCTATGACATTACCAACCGATCCATCCAACAGAAGCACCGGTTGAATATCTTCTAATGAAATCTTTCTATCATGAGTTTCCTCCTCATTATTAGGAATATCTATAGGTATGTTAGCTATGTTATCTTGATCAACCATTTCTAAAGGGATATGAGTCTCATGGTCAACAGTAACGTTCTTATTAGAATTAACCCGATTTTTCCCATATTTACTCCCTTTTTTTAAATTAGGATGAGCAACAAAAAAATCATTAAAAGAGTTTCCAAGGACATTACAATGAGAACAAAAATTAGGAATGTTTTTAAAATCCATCTTTTGCAAATAACCTTAGCTATCTGATCCAAGCCATACTTCGCACGGGTGTTATGTGCTGATGTCCATTTCTACCAAAATTCGGGCAACATATGGTTGAGATCATGAAGTAGTGGCCTGATCAGATTAAACAGGTCTTCTAAAAATTGATCCCAAAGCATGAAAAACATGCAGATTAAAGAAATACAATCTCAAAGTTTAGAATGAAATCCAAATAGGCACAATAAGAGATTCCTCTTTAATATCAAAGTAAGGAGTCCACTTTAAAAGCATCAATTGATAGTTATTAATGTAATACGATCGTCTCGCAAAAATTTGGTTATAATCCAAATTATTCAATAGTTGTATAGCAACATGCCTTGCATCTAATAAACTAATAGAGAAAAAACAAAATAATTTCATATTATAGAAAAAATCCCTGATTAAATCAATATTTGAGCGTCTAATAGAAAATTTTCCTACCAACGTAAACTAAAGAGGAGAGGCCAATTTCACAATATCATCCTCAGAAATCAATACAGCCAAAAAACCATTAAATGTAGATTTGGTAAAAGCAAAGGTAGAATCATTTAATTGTACACCACCAGTAAGCACATCACAAAAAGAGCAAGATTTAGGGTTAGAATCATTGCCAGCATCACCAAAGAAGCCTTTCTTGCTAATAGCAGAAGCTGCTGGCAAATTACCCAAAGCTGAGGGCAAAGATGAAGACGGACCGACCGCCATGACGAAAAACACAAAATGAAACTTAAGGCCGAGAGGCCTTAGGTCACTAAAGTGAAAAATAAACTCACACAACTAAAATAGAAGAAAAAATCACATAAGACAATAGGAATCACGATGGAGATGCAACAGGAGAAACCAAATTGCCAGAGCACCATAGCAAAGACAGAGAATATAGACATTAAAATGCGTTTAGAAACCTTAAGTAGATAGGCTTTGCTAAAAAAAATCTATATATAAATAGTTTTGTAAAACATGGTATTATGCGATTACGATACAAGCCATGAACTCTCTATGCTGATGGTTCTTTCCACCTTAGTTCTTAATTTGAAAATTCATTTTTGTGTTCATTCTTGTAATAGATTCACTGACATTGTTTTGTTAAAATTAAAATTAAAATAAAATAAAGTAAAAATACCTATAATTATCATGAAGACAAACATCTTTCTTTAATAATCATTCATATTTTATGTAGGTAAAATACAACACTATGCCATGTAGCTTATAACTTTTTTAAGGTTATCATACAACAACATTATACCCTCCTATAGATCTCTACTATAAAATGCATAAATACATGTTTGTATGAAATATGTAGCAACTCATAACATTAAATCACATCACAATTGAGCATTATTTTGACACTAAAAAAGTATCATCACTTTGATATGAGTTAATTTCTTCATTTAGAGTATTTTTGATATATGCATTTAGATCCTTACGTTGAGGAAACTTGAATACATCAATTGTTGGCTTAGACTTCTATCCTACTCTCCTCAAATTTTATACATTCTTCCTTAATTCCTTCCATTTATACAATTTGAAATCATCATATAACATCAATTTCAGCTTAGAATGGCTAAGAATTCTATTTTCATCCATATACTAGGTTGGATAGTAAAGGACCTTAAAATGATTATACAATTTCTCGAGAATAGAAGTGACCATAGGAATAAATTCACCTTAATCATTTTGTGCATAAATAATCTTAAGGCAAACACTTTCTATATTTAAAACTAACTGATCTTTGTAGGCACAATCAAAGGTTTTAAATTAAAAACAATTTTCTACTCATTATTTTGATTGCTTGTATGCACAATATAATTGACTATTAGTAGCATTCAAATTGGTTTTTAGACAATGGTTTGATTAATATTCAAAACTTACATTTGAAATTTCAACACAGAATAAACACAGACAATAGGAACATTTATTAATTTTTAGATAAATGATTCTATCAATTAGCCAAAATTTTCTAAGTATGCTAGCTTGAATCTTCCAAAAATAGGTAATTGATCATATATGACCACTGAAGAAACCTCAATTAAGAAAATCAACACTTGATTGATTTCCAATTAAACCTTTGACCCTATAGCTAGAACCCAAAATAATGTACTTTCCTTCATAGAACAAATCTTAATATTTTCTTAAAAATGTTAAAATTGATTACTCTAATTGCTTTATAAAGATTCTAACCGATTAACCATAGGTACCTTGAGTTAAAATCACCTTATGACTTGCAAATTGGCTAACTTAGCCATCTTGACCCTATGTAATATAATAAGGTTAAATAAACTAATTTGAACAAAATGATAAAAATTGGTGAATTGTGCATAATCAATTTAAGTGTAATTTTACCAAATAGCCAATTTGCTTAATTAGACCTAAATGAGTTATATTAGCACAAAAGATTAATTTGACTAAATTGAGAAGAATAAAATATTCCTAATCATTTTAAGGAGTTCCCCATAAGTGTCTCTTCGTTAAGCTGATTAGACTCAAGTGACATAACTTAACCTTAATGATAATAATAGGATCCTTTGAACCATTTTTAATAAATTTAGCATCAAAAGATCAAATAAATGGGAATATAATTTTTTATTCATTTGGTATAATTCCAATTGAGTTTTACTAACCATTAGATATACCATATTAATCCAATTAGATCGATTTTCAAGCTAGCCACATCTTTTAAAAAGATTTCTACCTTTTTTATTAATTAAATTAATTAATTCAATTTATTAATTTTAAACTTCTTTAAGGTGTCCCTAGGTGACCCATACATAATTTTATCATTAGAACTATTTAATTTGATTATTATTAACTATTGTTATCATGATTGGACAAACATAGCCCATTTAGCAAACTTTGATCCAAATGAGCTCTAGACCCTCAAAATTTTGAATTAAATGATCCTATCCTATATATCTAATAGGACACTCCTTGGCTACTCAAAGTTCTGGGATCCTAATTGAACCCATGGTTTTTTCTATTTATTCAATGAAAACTAAGGTCACACAAATTATTCTTTTTAAGGATCAACTTGACAAAAATCATGATTTACTTACAAATTTTCTAAACTAACAAGATGTTGAACTCATAATTGGATTTCTCTTGATGGAATATAAACTTCAACAACAACAACAACAACAACATTAAGCCTTTTTCCCACTACGTGGGGTCGGCTACATGAATCCTTTTTCGCCATTGTGTCCTGTTAAATGTCAAATTCTCATTTAAGTCTAATGAAGAAAGATAATTTCTAATATTTTCTAAACAAGTATTTTTAGGTCTACCTCTACCTTTTTTAACATAAGTCAAATCTAATACCTCAACTTTCCTAACCGGGTTATCGGAAGGCCTCTATTTAATGTGACCAAACCATCTAAGGAATCTCTCTAATCTTAACTTCCATTGGAGCTACTCCAACCTTTTCATGTATATGCTCATTTTGTATCCTATCTCTAAGGGTCAAGCCATTCATCTAATTAAGCATACTCATCTCTGCAACACTTAACTTAGTATTATGCTTCTCTTTTAATGGCCATCATTTAGCACCATAAAGCATTGCACGTCTCACCACCATCTTATAGAATTTTACCTTAAGTTTGAGGGGGACTTTTTGATCGCACAATAAGCACTATGCATTCCTCCACTTAAACCATCCAACTTCAACTCATCCCCATCTATTTCACCATCACTCTGAACAATAGATCCAAGATATCTAAAACGTGTACTATTATTAATGGCTTAATCTCCCAAAGTCTCAATCCCCTTACTAGGTCCATTGCTACTAAAATTACACTCCATATATTCAGTTTTAGATCAACTTAAATGAAAACCTTTAGACTATAAGGTTGACCTCCATAGTTCAAGTTTACCTTCAACTCCCTCTCTAGTCTAATAAACAAGAAGAATATCATCAGAAAAAAGCATACACCCAGGTACATCTTCTTACAAATGTCTAGTGAGAACATCCATAACTAAAGAAAAAAGATATGGACTTAAGGTTGATCCTTGATGTAATCCAAGCAAAATAGGAAAATACTTGGTCAAACCATCTTATGTTTGAACACAAGTAATAGCTCATGCATACATATCTTTAATGATTTGAATATATGTGTTATTAACTCCTTTTCAAGAACTCTCCATAGCACTTGTTTTGGAACTTCATCATATGCTTTCTCTAATTCAATAAATATCATATGTAGATCCTCCTTATTATCTCTATATTTTGTCCATCAAACCTCTCAATAAATGTATGGCTTCCATAGTAGACCTACCCAGCATGAATCCAAATTGATTTTGAGAATCATTATTTTTACCCCGCAACCTATGCTCCATAACTCGCTCCCATAGTTTTAAAGTATGAAACATTAACTTAATTCCTCTATAATTTGCACACTCCTGTGCATCACCTTTATTCTTAAAATTGGAATATTAACTTCAAATGCCAATTAAATCAACAATTTTCCAAATTGAGTTCAATTTATGCAAATTGATCCATATTAACCCAAATGGTTAAAATAAGATAAAGTCATTTTAAAATATCAATTCAACCCAATTTCTTAGCAATAAGACCTCTTGTGGTTTTTCTAAACATGACCCAATATTGGTTAACCCAATTTTATTATTAGTTTGATGATTATTATTCAATTAAGATAAATTTAACCATTAAAGGAAACACTCACTTTCCAAAGTAGTTTAGCCAAATTAAATCACCAAATTTGGTGAAACAAATGATAATGAATATGAAAAAGTATGATAGAAAGATAACCCTAACCCACTAGACCAAACCAAATGGATTAATTTCCCCAAACAGGATAACTTACCTAATTTGGACCCACACCGGCTTAAGTGAAATTTATTTCAAGTGGGAGGGGAACTTAAATGGATTATCTCATGCATTAAAAAGTTAACATAAATGTTAATTTTCCTAGCTAACCCAATCATAAAAGAGGCTTTTAGTCCATAAGCTAGAATGGTTTTATAAGGTTAAAAAGGATTATTATTAGTACACATGGAAAATATGATTCTTTTAACACCAAGACTCTTGTACTATTATATTAACTTATGTGATATCTCCCTAGCCTTTAACATGGTTCAAATAAGGTAGTGGAAATTAGGGAAACAAGGCAACCATGAAAATCTCTATATATAAGGTCAAACATTAGTGATTTGCAAAGACACTATAAACAACCTCTCGTTATTCGTTGAGAGCTTCGATGAGCTCCCATATACTCTCTAGATCCATTCCACCTTGTTTAAAGTCCTTAGAATATTATAATGTCCACACTCCTTCCATTGATAAATTGGCGATGATTAAACCACAAGCCCATGCTCCCTTAAGAAACTTTTAGAGAAGGCTTTCAACATTGAGCTCACCTAAAAGTGAGAGATCATTCATATCATCCTTAATGATTTATGCAATTGTAAATTATAAACAATAGATAGCTCCCCATTACTTTGGTCATCCCAAGGTTTTGGTTCATAGTAAGGTAAGTTAAACCCCTAGGATTATAGCTTCTAAGTTCAAGAACACACTTGAATTGAGATCACCTCAATTGGTGTACTATAGAGGGAAAAATAGCCCATGGTATCTTTTTTTTTTTTTTTTTTTTTTAAAATGCATCAAATTGCATTAAGAACAAAACGAGAACTAATTACAAGTAAAAAAAGGACCACATTCCTCCTTGATTAACTCCAACAACAAGGAAGGAATGTTCTCAAAGGAAAAACTATCAAAAAAGAAACTACTCTCCAATGCCATAGTAGCACAACAATTAGCTACTTTATTACAACTTCTATATGCATGGAGGAAAACAACTTTATTGAAATCATTTAAGAAAAATAAATCCTTTACCGTCCATCTATCCACATGACACTTATTCTTCTTTAGATATTCTTGAATGAATTTCATAATATTGGTATTATCACTCTCAATGATCTCCCTCACCGTGAAAACTGCTTATAGCTCAAGAACTCCCTTTACATTCCAGCATCCAGCTCCTCAAGAACTCCCTCACCGTGAAAACTGCTTCTAGCTCAAGCTGAGCAATATCCCAATGAACTCCATTCTTCCCAAATGCACTAATAAACCTGCCTTTGTGGTCTCTAAAAACACCACCAATACTAGCCAAATTGGAGCTAATCAAAGAAGCATCAACATTAACCTTAATCAAATCTTTCGGTGGAGGGCACCAAGTAATTTGAGACTCCCTAAGGAGATTAGTACCCCAGCTAGTAAGATAGGGACTAGATTTTGAGATAGCTGAGAACAAAGCATTAGAAGCTACCATAGAACATGGCAAAGCAGTCTTACCATGCTTGACATCATTCTGATTCTTCCAAGAGTGGTACACAATAGAGCAGTAAATTTTGACAATTCCAGCATTATGGGTTGCTAGCTTCTTTAACTCCTGTAAACAGTAGTCCAGAGAATGGAAAACAGGGATGAAAATACCCCATTCACGCATCTTCACGATGACTTCGATCATATATTTACAATGTACCATGATATGTTCATATGTTTCACTCACATGGCAGACTCTAGCACAAAGAGCATTCTACAAAATTTTGCGGTTCTTAAGAAAAAGGTTGGTAGGAATTGCTGATTTACCCAGCCTCCACAAGAAGATTTCCACCTTCTTATTAAGTTTCAATTTTTGCAGCCAGCTGAAGTAATCAACATCCTCCAAATTACATCTGTTGAACAACAATTGCTCATACACCAACGCAGAAATTGTCTTTCCCAAGCACATCTTCGTCAACTCTAATCGATCCTCCTCCTCATACTCAATACGAATTTGACTAATCAATAAGATTAGAGCAGGATGAAAGGCCCTTTGCAACATTGTAAAATTCCATTCACCATTGCTTAACAAAAGCTGCTGTACAAACATTCCATCCAGAAAATCACAATCAGCATAAGTTGGCCAGCGGTTCATACACTTATCAAGCATCCATGTATCATTCAAAATATTAATCTTGTCACCCTTGCCCACTTTCCACCGAACAGCCATTTTCAAATGTCTTCCACCATTCAACAAAATTTGCCAAGCCATAGAGGTAATCTTCTTTTGGGATCCATTCATAACGTCACTACCATATTTAGCTTTCATTGCACGATGGAACAAAGAATTTGGTTTCTGGATATAATTCCATGCCAACTTGGATCTTAACGACCCAATTCTAAGAAGAGGAGAATGCAAACCCAGCCCTCCAAAACTCCTTGGTTTGCAAATATCACCCCAAGCAACATAATGCATACCATTGGTTTCATCTTTTTTATGCCAAATGAAACTTCTACAAAGTTTCTCCAACTCATGTAACACCCTCTTGGGGACCATAGAATGAGTAATTAAGAAATTTGGCAATGAAAGCAAAGAACTGTCAATGAGAGTCAGCTTACCTCCCAAAGATAAAGACTTCTTACTCCAAGCATTGAGTTTATCCATGACATTACTTAGAATTTCTTGAAATCATCCATCTTGAGTCTATTAAGAGAGATCTTCACTCCCAAGTACATCATCTCTTTAACAACTTTGAAGCTAAGAACCCTAGCTATCTTCTTCTTCTTGGAGTAGCTAACCACCTTGCCGAACATCATCTGGGACTTGCTGATATTTACTCTCTGCCCAGTCCACTTACAGAAATCCTCCACAATGATCTTCAAAGTATTAGCTAAAGCAACAGATGCATGGGAAAATATTAACAGATCGTTAGCATAAAGAAGATGTGTGATCTTTGGGCCTCTAGGAGAAGTTTGAATGCCAAGACTCTGCCCCCTTTGCTCAAGTGATTTGGACATAAGTTGAGAACACAAAATGAAAAGGTACGGTGAGAGTGGACACCCTTGATGGAACCCACTATGAGCATTAATCCACTTAGAATTATTCCCATTGATGATAATAAAAAATCTCACATCTACAATACATTCCATAAGAAGGTTAAGAAATCAGTAGGAAAACCATACCAAATCAAAATGTGCCGAGGAGTTGTCCATTACATGCTATCATACGCTTGCTCCATATCAAGTTTTAAAGCCATCAACCCCTTCTTATTTTTTGAGATTTTGAACTTGTGAAAGATCTCCTGAGCCAATAGGCAATGCTCTGCAATAAATCTTCCATGGATGAACGCCACTTGCTCTTCAGAAATCATCTTGGAAATAGCCTTCTTCAATCTATTAACTAGCATGGTAGCCACAATCTTATAGTTAGTTTGGCAAAGTCTAATAGGCCTAAAGTTAGATGGAATCAAGGGGATCTTAATTTTAGAGATCAAAACAATCAAAGTATCCTTCCATTCCCTATTCATATGGCTAGATTTAAAGAAACAATTGACAGCATTCCAAAGAGTCTCCCATACAATACTCCAATAACTCTTGTAAAAAGAAGAGGTAACTCCATCCAAACCTGGTGACTTGTTGTTCCCTCGCTGAAAAATCGAAAGCTGCAGCTCATCCACATAAAATTCAGCATTAAGCACATCCATATCATCACCTGATATTCTCTGGTTTTCAGAAGCTGAAGGCCAACTCGTCAATTCACACTACCTGTGCTTCCATTTCTTCTCAAAAAATTTTATGAAGACCTTCTACTTGAAGTGGTCGACTTAGATGATACTAAACTACATCTGATCCGATCGCCACACATTTTCAATTTAAATTTTATTATTTTTCTTCTAACTTTTATTGTGATTTAAATAATAAACAAAACCTTATGAAAAAAGGGTGAAATGTAACATTTACATTGACATAAAAGTATTGGAATGCAAAACATTTCCCATTTTATATTTTTAAGAATAATTAATTCTCTAATTTAATTAATAAATACACAAAAATGGGTAAATTTTAGCATAATGAGTTACTGATAATTTTTCATTGCCTTATGAATCATGCATTGCAAGTTAGGATTTTTCAATGAGTTAACGCTATAATTTAAAATTCTTAATAATTAGGTTTTTAAAATTAAAATACTAAGAAATTAGTTAATTAATTTTATATAATTTTATATATCCATATATTATTTTGAAATTTATGGATCATATTTGATTTTTTTATTAATGAGATTATTAATTTCCATTCTTTTTTTGACCAATTTAAAAAAAAATAATATTTTATTAATAAATTTAGGGATATTCTCTAAACTAAGATACACATCCTTGAATTTTTCTATGGTTTTATTTACTCATTGCATGGTGTTTACATCTTCTTAAGTAAAATTTTATTATTTATCAAATTATCATTTTACCTTTTTATGTGCCTTCTTTCATAAGTTTCATCCAATGAGCGTGCTTCAATGTTCTAAGCATATTCAAATTAATTGGGATTTATTTGAGGCCTTTCTCTTTTTTGAAAATTAAAATAAATACTAATTTAATTATATAATTGTGGCAAATGCCCTAAAATGTTTTGAATTCACTATGCCTGATATTTCACCCCTTTGAATGTAGTGGCCGAGCTTTCAGATGTTGTTAATCTTCAAATTGCATTTTCAATTTACTAAATCCTATTTTGTTAATATTAAAAACTAGGTTAGTAAATGGAAAATTAATTTAATGTTTTATTCTTGCCACAATCACTATATGCTTTCAAATTTAAATATTATCTTAAGCATGTTTAAATATGCTCCAAATGTTTTTAATTTTCCACATTTTGTTTAATAAATTTATTATTTTTATAGTTGTATAAAAATATTTAAAAATTAAATAATTTTAAAAATCTATAATTATTTGGGTATGCTCATTTTACAAAAATATTATTTATTTCTAGTAATGTAATTTTTGATTTAATTAAAGGTATTTGGTAATCAAGTTAGCTAGTGTAGTATTTAAATTTACATTTATGAATTTCCCTAATAATTTATTCTTTTCCTTAATTTTTTAATAATTAGGGTAAAAGGTGTTTGACATTGGTTTTGGATTTTACCATGCTTAGCTAAGTTAAACTTAAAAAAAAATCAAATTTCTATCCTAAATTTTAATTTTAATTTTAATTATTCCCAACATATTTGAATATTTTATGTTATTGAATATTTTTTAGAATTCACAATTTTTAAAACATATTTTTAAATCAAAGATATTAAAACAAAGAATTCATTTGAATTGATTCATGGTTGCTAATAATAAGAAATACTTGAAAACTATTGCAAACACATGTATATGTTTTTATCTTGATCATGTGCAATATGTTGCATTAGACATGTATATTGTCATATGTTCATTACACCTACACCCTAGTCTCTCTATCTTAATAATATCCAATTATAGCTTAATTGATATGAATTAAGCTCTATACATTATAATATGTGAATATCTATTAGCTTACTACTTTTAGAGAGCTAAAAAAAAAAGTGTGCATATTTATGGATTACTCATATAGTATTCTAGAATAGTCAACCATAAATCCTTTTAGGTGGTAATATCATTATATACCATAACACATATATTGATTGAATTTAGGATACTATTCTGGTTCACCTTATTTTTCATCACTAGTATGCATGCATCTTTATTAATATTGTATTTTGACTTGACAAGACAATATATTTATTTCCTTATAACTAGGCCTTCCTTTAAATTTAGCCACTCGTATTTCGCCATGTTTATCAGCATTATGTTTATGCCCTCTTGATTTTCCATTAAATTCGTCTCACTCATACTCTTTTAGTTTAGAATCATTTCATATTAGCAATACCACATTTGGCATAGTAAATTCCAGTGGGAACATGCATTTTTTTTTATCCTTCTACTTATATTGTTGATCTTTCGTATAGGTCCCTTGGAACTTCATAATATTCCATTTGCTTAAGTTATAAGTTGATGTTTTAATGCATCCTTGACCAAGTCATTCCACAAGTAAAATGTATTATAAAATAGAGAAACTTTAGATTTGTCTATACACATGTATTCAAACAATTTCTTCCCTTTCTCAAGCATATTATCTCAACTCTGACTTAGCTTACAATGTGGACACATGTAGAAATTTTTTAATATTGGGAACTTTCTATCTTTTAAGTATTTTTACCACTTACAAACACTTGAATTTTGATTGTGATATTTGATAGCATCAACTATCTCCCCTTACATTGACTACCTTTCTACATATGTATAAGAAGGTTTATCACTTGAAAAAAAAGTTTGAACAAGTTTAGATTGAAAATTTGGAATATGTATTTGATAGGTTGACTATTATTATTAAGTGATAGTTTATCATGTAATGATAATCATCCGATCATAATTGAACCTCTTATTAGTGTTCTAGAATATAAATAACCTAGGACACGCCCCTTAATTAGTCTTCAAAATTAATGGTTCTTTATGTCAAATAAAAAGTTAAACCTTCTAAAAAATATTTTAATTCATATCCACATAGATTTATAGAAAATATCTTTTTATTTCCAAATCTCTTTTAATCGTATTTAAATTAATTTTAAAATTAAATAAATAAAAATAAAAATGAAAGGCCTTAATTTGATTAATACCTTGGAAAATTTAACACTGAAAGTTCAAGGATGTTGTTAGACCTCAAAGAACATGCTCGAGGTGCACCAAGAGGGAGGTGGGGGGTTATCACATGAAAAATCTTTTTGTAATTTCTCAATGTCTTAAGATAAATAATTTGATCACCTAATGCGAAAACTAATAAACTTAACAAAAATTATAATAATGTTGATGATATTCTAATTAACACAACAAAACATTAATTTTAGATTTTCCCAAACAATTATGAAAGAGATAAAATGCAGAAAAAAGTAAAAGTACAAAAAGGAAAAAAACACCAGAAATTTTATAGTGGTTCAGTTAACCTTCACCTACATTTACTCACCAGAGTCCTCTGCTCTTCTTATTGCACTAAAAAGAACTGACTCTCCATTTTCCCCCGTAGTAATTTGGAGAAGCTCGTATAAAATCCCTTCCAATAAACCCTGATGCAGTGGAGTGCCGAAAGATATGTCACCCTCCAGGTGATGGCAGCAAACCTCCAATTTTTTTTGCCCTCCTGAGATGAGCAACTTCTTAATTTAAAAGTAGATAAAAAACCCACCTATAATTTTATTTTGATGGTGTTGCATCTAATACAAAAAGCAAAGGACCATAAGATATATCCCTAAGCTAAAATTGTTAATTGATTCATCACCTAAAAAAATTGTTTAATGTTCTAATGTTATTATTTGTTAAAGAATTGTATAAATAATGATGCTAAGTATGAGAAACTGATAACCATATTAGAATTAGCAGTCTTTAGTGACAAAAAGGAAGAAAAGATATATAGAGTTTTATAGTTTGTTATCAATTAGGTTACAAGTATATATAAGGTAGTAAATCCAATCTTGGTTCTAAATCATAAGTATATAATGAAATTATTTGAGCAAATTCCAAGCATGATTTTGTATAGATTACCACGTGGAGTAAATTCCATGAAAGATGCCTTAGTAAAGCAAGTTAAAGAGTTAGCTTGTCCTTAAGAAGATTTAATTCTTAATAGAGAGATACAATTGTCCATTGATGATAGATGATTGCATGGATGTTGCATATCATTTCCATCAGTGCTAGGTGCACAGTGTAGTTCTGCATCATACACCAAATATCCTGCATCTGATAGTTTCTTTAGATAATTTAAAAACTAGGAAATGAATATTATCGATATGATTGATTTTCCATCTTTCAAAGATCATAGGTTTATATTAGTAGTTATAAACTACATCTCAAAATGGGAAAAAGAAGTTACTTTGAGATAAGTCAAAGCTCAATAACTATTAAACTTCTTTTAAGATTATATTATATATCAAGTTGGTGTTCCTCGCCGAATCATATTGGATCATGCTCTATCTTATAGAAGTAACCAAATAATTAATTTTGCTAAACTTCATAAAATAGATTGGAGATACTCTACTATCTATTATCCTTATACAAATGGGTTAACTATAACCTTGAATGATGCTTTAGTCTAATTCTTAAAGAAAATCCTGCATAACAATAAATGCCAATGTACTAAAATATTAGGAGAAGCATTATTTGTATATCAAAACACATACAAAACTCCTACTTAGTCTATGATGTTTTATCTAGTCTTTGGAGCAGAGGAATTCTCCCTTCGGTGGCATAACTACCTTCACTATATGTTACATTGAATTATAACATTATATAAGAACAAAATGTTAAACTCAAATTAAAAGAGCTTCATGGTTTAGAAGAGAAGTATCTGCAAGTTCAATAGACCCACAAGTTATATAATGCTAAAATAGTTCAAGGACATGGCAATATGGTTTATCTAAGAACATACCAAGCAAGAGACTTGGTCCTTTTTCTAAGAAGACCCATTTTGGCCCATCAAAGAATGAATGGTAAATTTGATCCAACTTGGAAAGGTCCATTCATGTGGAAAAGGTCTACCAAGGAGATTCCTACCAACTTGTTCATTACAAAGTGAATTATCCCATATTTTTAATAAATGAGAGATATCTAAATAAATATTATAATGGGCAGTATTTATAAATGTTAAAGATTAAATTAATAAAGAATTTTTGGTGTTTTCATAAATTGCTTGAGTTTCTTGAAGTTTCTTACAGTGGACTAGGTCTGGATGATATAACTGGGCCATAAATAATATGCTAAAGTTTGTAAATTTTACAAGTCCGTAGTGCTTGATTAAATTTTATTTCAAAGATCATTATAATTTTTCCCAGTGGCCTTCTTTCTTCTTAGACTTTTGTCAACAATGTGATATGATTATAATGTTATCATAATCTAACTACAACTAAATTTGTTCATTTGAGAGTCAATTCTCATTTGAAATTTTGAAGTTTGCTTATTTGAGATGGATCACTCATACAAGTTTAAATCTATCACTAGGTATAAGCATACTTTTACGACATCTTATACACTTCTAGCATAAGTATGCTTTTATGGTAAACATCCTACTTAAATTCATCTTTAGGTATTGGCTTACTTTAACATCATCCTATAGACTTCTATCATAAGTCTGTTTTATGATATCCATTATGATTAAAATTATCATTAGATACAAGTATGCTTTTATGGCATCCTAGAGTCTTTTGGCTTATGTCCACTTTTACATCAACCATCTTAGTTAAATATATTGATTCGTATAAGTTTTCTTTTATGGTATTTGGCCTCTTAAATCCTAGTAAATTGGGAAATATGATCACGAGTATTTTCTCAGCCTTACCTCTAAATTGGTTCATTTAAGAGTGAAAGTGACCTTTCATTCATGTTTCCATAATATTCACTATTTCAATTTGATCAGGTGAGTATCTATATTATCCTTCTTTGCTATTTTGATATGGTTAAGCAAAGATAGGTTATCCTTTATAAATTTAATTCAAAATGTCTTATTTTAGTTAAATCTCCTTCTCTAGGTCTCTTCTAACTTAAATCAATTTGATAGAGATGATATCTTTATTAGATATCCATCCTAATTTTATTTGTATGTTTAAGATTATTTCTTACAAGGTCTGTGTCAATTAAATTCCTTTGGGTTCATTTGATTGCTTTGATCAATACTAACTTGTATGATTTATTTTTTAAGTTCATCACACCTATTAGGGGTCGATTTTGTTGTAGTCAATGGCCCCTAGCCTAAAATTTTGATGATGACAAATAATGTCGATTGGATTATCTTATTATTTATTAAATATTTTAATTGTTGCTCTTTTTGTGAGTAATAATATTTCAGGGAGATCACATATTACTAGAGATATAAGAAGACTCAAGTGAGTAGAATACAATGTAAAGGAGTCTATAACTTTGTTTTTTATTTTTTCTTTTCTTGAGTCTGACCATAAAAAGTATTTGCAAACTGAGCAACTATACACATACATAGGGGGAGAGTTTTTTTAAGGGAAAAGAAAATTTTTATTCTTTGTAGATCACACTATGATTTTAAATCATACTTTATGAACTACAGTGGCTCAACAATTATTCTTTGTGAGCTGATCGTACTGTACGATTCATTTTTAATTTGAAACCCTAGCCGCCAGATTAATTTAAGTTTTTAAATCATTGAATCTTGAACTGATCGTATTATACGATCACACCATACTGTATAAATATTTAAATACTTACTTAAATTAACCCCCATGATTAATTAATTAAATCAATGTTTAATTACTAATTGGTGATCATACTATACAACCTGGTTTATATCATACGATGAATTGAGGCTATTTTTTATCATCCCAAATATTGTACCGGACGATCGCTTGTTTTTTGAAATAATAGTGCTTGATGATGTATACATCATACCTGATGACCTAAAGAATTTAACTGATTGTACTGTATGAGTTGGATCTTACCAGATGATGAATATATATGAATTTTAGTCATCCCAACATTCGTCCTATACGAACAGAAGAAGTTTACCACATTGTACTAGATGATATTTGTATTATAATGTATGATGTAGTTTAGAATAATCGCCTGTTTATACTCCATCTTACCAGGATAAAAGTTCTTTTGAACTGATTGTACTATATGAACAGAAATGGCTAAATTAAAAAACTTTGGGTTTCTTGGAACCTGATATTTAAGTAATGCTTTTGTCTTTGTATCAAGATAGGAACATGACAAAGGAAGGGAACTCTTGAGAGGGAGCTTGTTAAAGAGATTTGGGGCTTATGAGAGGAAGGAGAAGGTGAGTTTGTGATGAAGGAGTGTGAGGGGATCACATGGCTGCTCTAAGCCTGTTGCATGCTTGCTCCTCCTTTGGCCTGGGTAAATATTATGGGAGCACTCTAAGGGGATAGCCTTCAAGGTCGATGTCCTCAAAGGTCCTTTGCCTTCTCCATGATGGATAAATGTGAGAAAGTCCACTACCTTTACAAGGAGGGAGACATAGCGTTTGATACTGTGCCACACCAGGGAAGGTGAAAGTAAGGTTGTGTAAAGGCTTCTTCGCCTTGCTATGGGGGTAAAAGGGGAATTACTTTTGAGTAATGAAATTCCAAGAGTGGAGGACTCCGGGGAGTGGAACTAGGTCAAGTGATCGAACCAGTATAAATCTTCTGGTGTACTTTTTCCACATATCGCATTTTATTTTCTATTTGCATCTGATAATTGCTATAACTGATTGGTGAGAAAACTACAAAAAATTAAAACTCATGTTTAGGATTTTATCGTTATTTCAAAAATACCAATTCACCCCCTCTTGACACATCTCATACTTTCAATTGGTATATGTTGACCTCATTTTTGTATGAGGTCACTAGGACCAATCCTGAGCCCAAACCAATTCTGACCCCAGATCAATCCTAACCCCAGATTGATTTAATATTCAGACCAATTTTGACTCTAGGATCCTCCTAGAATCCATAAACTAGGATCTAATCTAGACTCTAGGATCCTTCTAGACTCCAGACCCTAGGATTCTTCTAGGCTAATCCAAAACCTTAAGATTTTTCTAGACTTTAGACTCTAGGAAACTCTTAGACTTTAAACCCTATAATCTTCTTAGGCCTTAGGATCTACCTAGACCTTAGACCAATCTAGACCAAAATTTCAAGTCCAAAGGCCTTATCCTAAAATCCTTTTCCAAGGATTTTTCAAACACTTTAAATCCATTCAAATGACCTCCAATTCAAATTCTATCACTCGCACAATGATAATACATGTCTCTAGAGGTAACCCTCCAAATTTGAGCCCATTCTAAGGTCTCTAACATTAGAAATTGAATTGAAATCCAAAGGCTATAAAACCTTCAAATATTTACAGCCTGTGCCATTAGAACTGCCACCCGATAGATCCTATCTTTGGAGCTTTCTCCAAAGCCCCCAATAACTTCCAGACCCTTAATCGTGACTTGTTAACCATTAAACTATATTTTGGTGGACCCACTTTGACCCTCAGTTGATCAGGAATACCCCCCTTAGGGGTTCAAATATCAATTTCAAACCAAATAAACTCTAAATTGCTTGGAACCACTTCCAGCAACTTTTAAATATCATACCTAGGGCTTGGTATGATAGATTGAGCACCTTCCTACTTGAAAGATCATTTGAAAAAGGAAGTGTTGATACCACTTTCTTTTTGAAGAAAGTTGATATACTCTTTATACAAATTTATGTTGATGATATCATCTTTGGATCTTCAAATAATAATCTTTGTGATGATTTTTCTAAAATAATGAGTAGTGAATTTGAGATGAGTATAATGGGAGATTTATGTTACTTTCTAGGCTTTAGCATTAAGTAAATTGAGGAGGGTATATTTCTTAGTCAGTCAAAGTATGTTAAGGATATCCTCAAAAAGTATAAAATGGACAATGCTAAACCTGTTAGTACACCTATGAGTTCCTCAATTCAGTTGGATAAGGACCCTAAGGGAAAATCTGTTGATCAAAAGAAATTTAGAGGGATAATTGGATCTTTGCTTTACTTGATAGCTAGCTGACCTGATATCTTGTTTAGTGTTTATTTGTGTGCTAGATTTCAATCAGATCCAAAATAATCACATTTGACAGCAGTAAAAAGGATTTTAAGATATCTGTTAGGAACTTAGAACTTAGAAATTTAATATCCTAAGTTTAGCTCTTTGTTTAAAATAATTAATTTTTCAGATTCTGATTTTGCAGGTTATAGGGTGAATAGAAAAAGCACTTCTGAAACATGTCAGTTTATTGGAAATTCTTTAGTCTCTTGGACCTGTAGAAAATAAAATTCAGTAGCCCTATCTACTGCATAAGCTAAATATATTGCATTAGAAAGTTGTGTGGCACAAGTACTTTGGTTGAAACAACAGTTGCTTGATTTAGGATTAATTATAGGAATTATCCCAATTTATTGTGATAATACTAGTGCTATTTGTATTTCTAAAAATCCTATTTAACATTCAAGAACCAAATATATAGACATCAGGCATCATTTTATAAGGGATCATGTATCCAAATGAGAAATTGAACTCACTCATGTTTCTACTGAAAATCAACTTGCAGACATTTTTACAAAACCTTTAGCCTTTAATACTTTCAGTGCATTAAGAACAAGGCTTGGTGTGATCGATTTAAATGCTTAATTAAAATGTTTCTGCAATATTGATGTGTGTTTTTAGTTAGTATTTTTTGTGTGTATCCTTGTGTTTGTGATCTTTTCTATATTTTGACTTTGTGCTTTTATTTTTCTATCATGTTTTTGTTGTGTTTGTGTTTTAGTTTTGATTGAGTGCATGTTTTGAAAATACTAAGTGACATTTATCCAGGATAAAAATATTTTCGTACGAGATGAAGTGTGTAGTGTGTCAACTGTCAGATTTGAACCATTTGGGTGAAGTTTTTCTGTTTTATTTTTTCACTTTGTCTGTATGATCTTCACGATTGTCCGGACAAAATTATGAAACAACGTGATGATTGAATGTTAGTTTAATGGATAACGTCAGTTTTAATATGATATTCATACGTACGAACCTTTGGTTCGTCCGGACGAACTCTTGGCGTATCGATGTGGGGGACGGTTTCAACCGCCATTAAAACAATTATAAATTTTTGATCGTCCAGGATGAACACCTATTTTTCTGTACGATCATTTGGTCAAAAGTCTGTATGAAAGGACACTTCGTAAGTTGTGTGATTACGAAAATTCATTTCATTTTGGACTCATTCGTTCGTCCATACGAAATTTTTCGTACAGGATGAACTGAATTTCGTACGAGACAAAAATATTTTTGTCTGTACGAACAATTGTTCTTCATTAAATTGACCAGCTTTGAACTCAGCAGTCACACTCACACATCCCTTTTAGAATCCTTTCTTCCTTTAGATCTTATTCATGGCAAGTTCAAGCAAGCGATAAAAGGTTCTCACCAAGTGTCCACACAGAAATTCTTCTGATAATTTTAAGTCCAAAGCCAATGAAGAATCTTTTCCTAGATTTACCTTCGCTAAGATCACCCCGTCTAGAATTCTTATCCAGGAACAATTAACCTTTTAGGTAATGAACTTCTTTGCTTCAACTCAATTTGGTCTTATCCTCGCACTAGTCCACCTCTACAACAAAAAGACCTTTTATTATTTCCTTGCAAATATGTCCTTCTACTCCGACCATTCTGTAATCAAGTCCTTTATTTTTAAGAAGAAAGTTGAAATCACCAAGGCTGACCTAGGAATCTTTTTGAACCTAAGGACTGAGAGAATTAGAGCCCATACCATGACCACTACTGCTGATTTTGATTAGAGTGAAATTAATGAAGTGATTAGAAAAATTATATTTAAGGAGCATATGCCTAAAGTGTTCTCTCTTGTTCGCAATGCTCGTATCATCCAGCATGTTCTTCGAACTTCCATAATTCCTAAAGCTGGTGATAGAGTCAATATTACTCCTCTTCTTTCAATAGTAACCTACTTGATTATGACCAAATAACCTATAGATGAAGCCCAACTAATCCTTGACTATCTTTATGGACTTTCTGAAATTGATCATGTCGAACATAAAAGAAAGAAGAACATAGCATTATGACATCTTGTTACCTACATTTTGGAAAAGAAGTATGAATTTGTTCATCAAGTTGAAGATTTTGAAGAACCTCTCTACTAAAACGACAGATATTTTAGGGCAATCTTCAATAAAGATGAACCAAGTAAAGCATATGTTATTAGTGACTCAGAGGAGGAACATTAACCTGCACCTGCACCTGCTAGTGAATCAAATTATCAGGATTTGGTTCATAGATTTGATCGCTTAGAGTCTCATTTTGATCAAAGATTTGATCAAATTGAAACTCATTTGCAGCAGTAGGATATTCAATACAATCAGGATATGGGGTGCATGAGAGTGCAGATGAATGATATTAGTTCCAACGTGCTTATGATGAGCAGTTATTTTAACTTCTTTAGTACTGTACCTCCTCTTCCTCCTCCAGATTAGGGTCCATCAGAGTGATTTGTGTACTTGATTATATTTTTCTTTAGATGATGTGATTGTGTTTTAGTAGTTTGTGATGTATTTTTTTTAGTTATGTGCTTGCTTCATTAGATGTTTATGTATTTGAGTTTTATGTGGCATTGATATCATTCATAGATTGTAATATCCATTATAATGATATCAATATCAGTTATCTTGTTTTAGTTTTAATCTTATTTTGAAATGTGTGTTAGCCTATATGATAATCCCTAAAGTTTTTGATCCTACAAGTGTTATATCTTGAAGTGCAACTTAAAATTAAATTCATTAGAAAATTTCATTTTTCTAAATTTAAGTTTTGCTTATTACTTGATATAATTAAAATTATCAATTTCTTGTCTCTTATTAGACAACATTAATGTTTAATATTATTATTGCAATTGTGATATTTTCTTATTTTGTATTTCACTTATCAATAAATATTGATGCACTTAGAAAAATTTGAAAATTTTTATTATTGATTGTTGAAAGATCAAGATTACTCTTGAAAAATGTATAAATATACAAAAAATCAAAAGGAATGCACAATGGTTCGCAATTTGAAAAAGAGGCACAAAATAAGCCTACAAGTTAAAAGATGCACAAAAATGTGTCAAAAATATTGAAAAAGATGAGCAAAGTGCAACATGTGGTAGTCATTTCTTTCAACAATCTTTTAATCTCTTAATTCAAATTGATCTTCTGTACATTTATATTTTGTATTGACCTTTGAAATATACAAATTTTATATTCATCCTTTTTACAATGATTTTCTTTATCTTAATGTCTAAATAGATTCATGTTTTTTTATATAATTTTTTTTATTATCAATGTTATATCTCTTCTTAAATTCTATGAATCATTTTTATTTACCTAATGAAATCATTTTGATTTGTAATATTTATTTCAATCACTTTCAAGGATCAATTATCAAAGGATTATCATATGTCTGCTTACATTTTTGTTCCTTTTCTTCATCTTTTTTGCTGTTGACAAAAAGGGGGAGAAAACATTATTTGTATCATATCTATGTGTTTGTTTGTATCGTATCTGTTTGTATCGTATCTGTGTGCTTGTTTGTATCGTATCTATGTGCCTATTTTATTTTGTATCAAAAAGGAAAATGTTAAAAGATAAAATTATTGTGAAATACCTCCTTATTTACATATGTTTATCAATTTAGGGAGAGTTTAGGAGATTCTTAAAATTTGAAATTTATACAAATAATAATTATTTTATCATCATCAAAAAGGGGGAGATTGTTATGAGAGTTGCTAATTACATGTTTTATATTCTTGCAACTTGTATTATTTTGATGATTCCAAATATTATTGTTTTAAGTTTTGTATTCTCCTAACACTTTTTGGAAGAATTGTTTTTGCTCTTGTGTGGACTAATATTTCAGGATAATCGAACTCCAGGCTAATGAAGACTTCAAATCAAAATTCAGCATGAGATAATTTATAAATTGAAGCTTGTATTTTTTATTGTATTGAGTTTGAGAGGGAGTGATTGTAATTAAGTAATTTAGCACACACACTTTGGGAGATCATCAAGATTCAAACTGATCATATGGGACGAACCATGTTCGTACGGGACGATCAAGTCAGTTATCCCCTCGGAAGAGCATTGGAATGAACAGGAAGTAAGAAAATTTTTCTAAGTCCTTATCGTCTAGATGAATTTTTCTACTCGTCCCAGGACAAAATGCTCTCTGGAAAATTTTTGTTCTGAAGAAATCCTATTTGTGCAAGGATGAATTGCTCTCTAGAAAAATTTCATCCAGACGAACTTCAATTCGTCCCAGGATGAAATGCTCTCTGGAAAATTTTCGTTCTAATGATATCCTATATTCGTCCCATGATGAAATGTTCTCTGTAAAAATTTCATCCAGATGAATTTTAATTCATCCCAGGATGAAATGCTTTCTAGAAAATTTTCGTTCAGACAAGTTCCTATTCGGCCCAGGACGAAATGCTCTCTGTAAAAATTTTGTCCAGACGAACTCTTTTTCGTCCCAGGATGAAAATATTTTATTATTTCCAATTTTTATAATTTCATGCAGTTTGTCAAACCGACCTATGGTATAACTGTTCGTACGGGACGAACTTAGTTTGTACGGGATGACAATCAGGTACGAAGATAGTTCGTACCAATATACGTTAGGTTTGTATGAAAATGATTTAAGTAATTTTGTCCAGGATGATCCACGATTGTACTGGATGGTCCACTTTGTAAGGACTTGAAAATTAGCAATTTTTGGACAGTTTTTTGTGTCTTTTCTATATAAAGTCCAATTAAAATTGCCTCATAATCTTTTTGACTAATGATCATCATGCCTACTGAAAGGAGAGTCAAGGAGAGAGTGTGAGAGAGTGTTTGAAGGAGGATTCTTACTATTGGAGTGTGAAGGTTTCACTTGGTATTCAAAGGTAAGAGTCTCTACTTGTGGTTTTTGATTTCTTGTGAGAAGATCTGTCAAGAAGATCCGGTTCTTTGCTGACACTTGGAAAGTATGAAAGGACAAAAGGTTCTCTGCCTACACTTGGAGAGTGTGAACAGCTGACATGTTCTCTGCCTACACTGGGAGAGTGTGAAAGGATGATGGGTTCTCTACCTACACTGGGAGAGTGTGAAAGGATGGAGGGTTCTCTGCCTACACTGGGAGAGTGTGAAAGGATGGACCTTTCCCTGCCAACACTGGGAAGAGTGTAAAAGCAATATGGTTCTCTTCCGCACCGGGTAGTGGTGGAAGAGAGTTTGTAAAGGCTTCTCCACCTTGCTGTGGGTGCAAAAGGAAAGTCACTAGTGATATTAGTGCAATATTCGGAGGGTGCCTCCAGGGAGTTGATATAGTTCGTGTTTGACCGAACCACTATAAATCTCGTGTCTTTTATTTTTCCATTGTTTTTATTTTTATCGTTATTAACTTGTGTTTGAAAAATCTATTTCTACAAAATTCATTAAAGTTTAGTTTCAGTTTAAAATATTATAAAGAGGGACTAAGTTTTTAATTACCAATTCACCCCCCTCTTAGTTAGCCACTAGGACATAAGTTTAGGTTTAACAACCTAATTTATATTGAATAAGTTTCAATAGAATGATATTCTCTCCTTTCAAGACGTATATTATTCTTAATATCGTGTTCGATTTCAAAATTAAAACTCAAATAATTAATCTTTCCCAAAGAAAATTAATCTTTTTCAAAAAAAAAAAAAAGAAATTCAATCAAATAAAAAATGGTGACTCCGCTGGGGATAAGTCTCACTCTCCATCTCTAATAATGATATAAATTTTATTGAATCGATAGTTTTAACTACCCTTCTTTTCATTGGTCCCTCTCCCATTTCTTTGTTTGGTGAGTGTGGACAACTCAATTAAGACCTATCAAATGAGAAGTGAGTGTAGGAAACCTCCCTCTAGGTCGGGATTTAATATTTTGCCTCCAACTTCATTGGTAGAGCAAAAGAGTCAAGCCTAACCCCTTTCAAATCTTTCTATAAATGTTAGAAACTCACGTGCTCAGATCAATCAGTAGCATGCTAAGTCATATAACTTATAGAAAATTCTTTAAGTTCAAAATCAAAGTCCTTAAATCTTTAGTACAATTTAAGTCTTCTCAAATTCTAAGTGATCTCTATATTGTATTGCTACATATTGGATTTTAATCTTTTTTATCCAATAGATGTGATCAAATGCAGAATTCACTTTTAAGATTCGATTCAAAAATTCAATTCTTCTGGCAAAGTCAAACTCTGACATTTCATTCTTAGACCACTAACTAGAATGAAAAGAGTCGAGTAAACTTTTAAGGATTTTACCTAGTTATTGTGAACCTTTTTGTTGAATAAAAATTCAACACATTGAGTTCCAAAAATAAGAGAAAATACTGCCGGATTTTGAATTTTTAAACATTTCTCTGAAAGTCATTTCAAATCGATCGTCATTGCTATATGTTTTCCTACAATGATCATCGCAGTTAGCATATACAATGCACCTTCAAACCTTTTCAGCAAAAATTTGACTTTGACATTTCACCCTTTAATCACCCTTAAGGTTGAAAGAGTTAAAGCTCTTTTAATAATCTCCCCCTAGCTTTTGTGAACCTTTTGTTGAATGAAGATTCAACACATTAAGTTTCAAAAATAAGGGGAGGTGCTGCCAAAATTTCAAATTTTAAAACCCCTTCTTGAAATCACATTTCAATCTGTATTTCTATATGTTTCTTACATCATTCTGATGTACTCTCACACATACAATACAACTTCACATTCAAAACTTGAATTCTAGCATTCTACCCCAAGTTGATCGCTAGGGTAGATCACGCGATTCAAAAATCTGTCAAATTTCCAAAATTTGAACATATTTTCAAACTTTAAACCTAATCCAATTTGGATTTTGACGTTTCACACCAAGCAAGTCAATGTTGTGAAAAGAGTTAAATCTTGATTTTCAGATTCTCCCTTAATTTTTGATGACCATTATGTCGAAAATAAAACTCAACATTTTGTGTTTCAGAAAGTGAGGGAGGGCCTTCCAAATCAACTTCAATGATTATTTCCATGTGTCTTATATAACACTTTGCTGTAGTTGAACGCATGCAACATAAATTCAAGCTTTCTTTCAAAATCTGTTTGGTCTTTGACATCTTACCTCTAAGTTAATTAGTAGGGCAGGAGAGTCGAGCCAAACTTCTTCAATTCTCCTTTGATCTGGCAAACCGCCATGTCAAAGGTGAATCCAATTAATCCGTGTTCCAAAATCAAAAGAAAATCCTTCAACCCTCGAAATTCAAATCCTCCTTCCTAAATCCATTCAAATCAAACTCAAATCATCATTATTATATGCTTTCTATAACATTCATTTGTAGTTAGACATATACAATGAAAACTCAACTTTTCTTTAAATCAAAGTTAACCATTATATATTATCGTCGTACACCGGATTATAATTCGATATACATGATAAGATATAGACTTCTTTTCAAAATTAATTTCAAATTTCTAATTCAAATATTCTCTTTTTTAAATCTCAAATAATCAAATCACTTGCAATGGCTAGAAAACTTTTGTTCTCAATGGACCGCGACTTATTGATTGAAGAATTGATTTATAAGAATTCGATTCAGTTTGGAGTAGGGTTTAAATCTCTAAGATTGGTAATAAATGGGAATACTTTGGTAGACCTCGTTGTTGAGGGTGAGAAGGATGCCCCTGTAGTTCAGTTATCTATAGGAGCCATAAATGATGCCCTCCTAATCTATGGTCAGCACTAGATCTTGCTTCCGCACCCAAAGGATTCTTTGAGGAAGAGAAGAAACCAGAAGTTGCCACTGAAGGAAAGTCAGCGTTTGAGAAAGGATCTTCCAGCTCTAAAACCCTCTATGGCAATAAGAATGCCAAAAATAACTATCTTCAGAGGGTGAGGAAGAAAATCACCAAGTCGAAAAAGATGGTAGAGTTGAAGGCCTTAATGAAAGTAGAACCTGAGGCTGCTTAGGAGCTCCCAATCCCTACCTCTTTCTCCACTCCTAAAAGAGAGATGTTTTCACCCCCTTGCAGCTATTGAGGGGGAGGAGAGAGTTACTAGGATAGCTAGCACTCCGCCTAGTCCAGTGGACTATTCTGTTAAGAGAACTCCAAAGGAAAAGCTTACTTTGAGGACTAGAATGTTGAGAAATATAATTCATACCCGTACAACTCAGACAGGTCAGACTAAGGTACAATATGTAAAACACTTGAAGGGGGTGATCTCACATAAGCTTGAGAAGAAAGTATTGAAAAAAGAGAAGTCTGAAGCAAAGAAGTTGACCCCTAAGCCAGTGAGGAGAAATAAGAAGTTTGTTAAACAACCTGTGACTTCAGTTCTAGTAGATGGATATCATTGGGTGCCTCGCCTCCCATCTGAGAATACTGAGGAAATAGTGTTAACTGGGTCCGGTCATAGTCGGCCTCTTAGCGAGAGACCTCAGGTCCCATCTTCAAAGCTATCTAAGCTGGCCCCAGTGATTTCTAGATCTAAAAAAGTTCTTAGGGAGCTGAAACTGGTTGATCCCAAGGGCAAGAGGCCCATGTCACCAGAGGAATCATATGTGCAAAAGAAATTCAGTAGATCCATTAAAATTCAAATTAGAGAACCTCAAACTCAATCGTCATTTGAACTCCCCTAACTCCTAGTTCAGGGATGTGAGGATTCTATTCTTATTGTTGTTGGAGCCCCCATTGTTCAAGCTCCTACATCACCAATTAAGATTGATATCCCTCACCCTACTGAGGATGTCACCCTTGCGACTACCGACCTTGGGACAGTCGGAGGGGAGGAGACAATTCAAGATCCTGATGAAGAAATGTTAGATCAGATAGTTGCATAAGAACTCACTGAAGAAGACATTAAAATTAATGACGTCTTTGCTAAAATAGATGTAAAAGAGTTCGATCAAGGAATGGATTATACGGGGTACTTACCAATCTACGCTAAAGCAATAGATGGGAGACCAGTTGATGAGGTAGAATAAGAAATAAGAGAAATTCTTAAAAAGAAGGCTGTTGAAGCATTCATTCCAGATGATAATGATTTGTTGATAGAGGAAGATCCAGTAGTAGATATTTGTATGGTTGAGACTCGAGCATCAACTAAGGATGCTGAGCCTTCTAAACACCGCTCTGGTAAAGAAGAATAATCAACAGCAGTAGATTCAGATTCAGATACTTACGTCAAGTTGAGGGAAAAAGATGAATATATCAAGAGTCTTGAAAGGGAAGTTGAGGAGATGATGATAAGGGTTAAACAGATGCAGAATCAGATTTTTTAGTCACAACATCTATACCCGAGCAGTTGCAGCCCATAGTACACACAATGGACAAGCACAGCAGGAAGACTGATTTAAATCCCAAACTTTCAGATGTTACTTCACCAGCATCTCCAGCAGACAGAGATATCTATCAAATGATTGAAACCCAGGTAAGGGAGGCCTTATCTCATTCTCAAGGATCTGTATCTATTCCAAAGGGCAGACCTTACCCCAAGGAATATGATTTGGTTCCTTATCCGAAGGGATTTGTGCCACCTTCTTTCAAAGTTTTTAGCAGTTTAGAAAACCTAAGACAGCATTTGGCCCATTTCCGAGCAAGCTGTTGCAATATAAGTGGGTCGATGCTCTTCTCTTTTGCTAGTTTATGAGTAGTTTGTCAGGTATTGCTTTTGAGTGGTATGCAGATCTACCAAATGGTTTAGTAAAAACTTTCATAGAGCTCGAGGGTCTCTTCTTAAAGAGATTCTCTGGAGCTCAACAATGTGTAACCGTTGGTGATCTCGTTATCAAAAAGCAAAAACTGGGTGAGTCTTTGGTCGACTACATCTTGACGTGGTGAAACCTCTCGATGAAATGTGAACCCAACTGCAAGAGCAACATGCAGTGGAGATTCTTCTAAAGAATATCCACGTGCCTATTACTTTTTAACTAAAGGGGTTTACAATCAAACCCTTTGAAAAGCTTCTTAATAAAGTAAATAATCTATAAGAAGAGGCTTCCAAAATGCCATTCCTAAAGGATTCTGCTGAAGATAAGGAGGCTAGTAAATCATTGAAGTCCTTTGAAAAGAGAACAATAATGGTCTCAGCAGTTGATAAAGGGAAGAAACTGATCAATATCCAACTGAGAATCCTATAATTCAACAAACTCAGAAAACTCAACCCTTTTAGGTAACTTCTAAACCTACTAGAGAATCTCACCAGATTACTTTTAAAGATAGATTGGCTCATCTGTATCCATTTAAAAGGGAGTCGGTGAGAAATATTTTTAAGAGCCTTCAAAAGAAGCCAGATTTTTGATTGTCGGAGGCCAAGAAGCTAGAAGAGGCAAATAAGAAGGATGATCCAACCTTTTGCCCCTACCAACGAATGTTAGGCCACACAATCGAAGACTGCATAGTTATTAAGAACTGGCTCAAGAAGAACTTCCATTAAGGTAACGTCATAATTCTAACGGAGTACCTAGTCGATTCGGATCAGGGGTCTGTCAAATCCATTTCAGGTAAAAAAATCTAATCTTTCTTTGTCCCTTGAAGATGGTTGGGATATAGCACTATACCGGGCATTTAAAAAGTCGATTAACCAATCTTTTTGTCTTTATTAATAGTTACTGATGAGAGCTCGGTGCCCGATTTGGGAGGTTGACCTTGAGGCATCGCGGGAGGACATTGGGATGATTTTTTTCTCCAGTAATTATAAGAACTACTATAATAAATAAAAATGAAAAGAGTAAACTTTTTGTAGAGAGGAAATTTGTTGATGAGAGATCTATATAAGTAGGCGATGGTGGCTCAAAACCACTAGCCCCACTAAAGTTATCTGACTTTTACTTTTTCCCATCAAAGGCAAAGGGTCAATAATCAAATAAAAAGAAAGATCCGTCTGCAAAAATTTTGATGATTAATGTTGAGAATACAATGCCAGATGACTCTTCTGTTGAAAATAACCCGAACTAGCTAAGATCGATCAAGAAGTTCAAAAACTCAACTCTCCAGATTTGACCACTCAAGGAGAAAATGAATATGATGTCTTATCAGATGGTGATACCCTTGAAATCAACTTTCAAGGGAGCCCCATCATGATAGACTTCTCAAATTCAGATTCTCATTCAAAAAATGATAATCAATTGCCTAAGGAGAGCGTAGACCTTCCCATAGCTTATTCTTCCGATGAAATCGTGCAAGTAGAACTGTGTGGTGGTAAGGTTTTACCCCTTAGGTTTCCCCCACAAGAAAAGGAAAACAAGATATTTCCACTGATCTGATTCAAGTCCTTACTCAACAATCAAACCCTCCTTCAAACTCTCTGGGTCCCGATGTTAATGTTCCAAGTATCGATTACAACCGTCTTAGCTCACCTTAGGAACTTGCCTACTAAGTTGAGCATTTATGACACCCTTATCCTTTCAAAAGAGATGAGTGAGACTCTAATCAAAGTACTTCTTGACCTAGAGATTTTCTTAGCTCAACTTGCTTCAACTTTCGAGGAAGAAGCTTTGGACTTTAAGGAAATTCCAGAAGTTATCTTCTCCGACAAAGATCTACTCCTATGAACTACCAATCACAATCGCCCAATTTACATCACCGTAAATATAGGAAATTTCAAGCTATCAAGAGTTCTTATTGATCTGGGTGCATCGGTCAACATGATGAACATAAAGACTCTTGCATACCTCAGAGTTGATACTAGCAAGCTCTCAACTAATAGGTTGGTGCTTCGTGGGTTCAACGAAAAGGGAGAGAAGGCTTTAGGTTTAATCACACTTATTCTAAAGATAGGAGAGTTGAAAAATGAAACAAAATTTCATATAATTGATTTGGTGACATCCTTTAATGCGCTCCTAGGTAGGCCTTGGATCCATGAGTATAGATTGGTTTCTTCCACCCTACATCAATTCATCAAGTACTAATGAGATGGCATTGAGTTTGAAATTAAGGGTGATCTGCAACCATTCTTTATTCACGAGGTCGGGATCTACGAGGATGCTGCATATTATGTTCCTAAAGGGTCCACTGCCAAATCTAAGGTAGAGATCAACAATAAGGAGGAAAAAGAAGAAAATCAAAGTTCAAAAGCAATTCAAAAGTTGAGAAAAGAAAAAGTCAAAAATAAAAAAAGACAAAATTTAATTAGCGAAGATGATGTTGAGCGCATGATCTTTAGGCCTCCAAACAATTTACCTCAAAGAGGTGGAAGGATAGCCCAAAGAGCATGCGGCCGAGGCCGCCCTTCAATTGAAAAGAGAAATACCCCAATATACATCAAACTTGAGACAAGTTCTGATGAAGAATCAAGGAGGGGAGCTAGAATTGCTTTTGACTATAGAAAAATCAATCCTCCTCCAAAGTTTGATCTCACCTTAGATTCAGATAGCGACCAGGAGGGTAATAATTCAAAACTTCAAAGTGAAGAGCCTGAATTGAGTCTATACAAAAAGCTTAATAGGTCCGTTGAATCCTTAACCTTAACCTCACTGTTTATTGACAGAGTCTCAGGATTAGTGCTAAGGATGCCCCTAACTTAGATGGAGATGTAAGGAATGTCTAGCAGTTCTTCCCTGGCTCCTCCTCTTCAAGGAACGAAGGTGATGTAATCTGTGAGGAGGCAGATTTCAATGAATGAATGGAATTACCTTTCGGATACTTTCCTGTTGGTGTTAATACTCTTATCTCTAAAGGTTTCGCTCCAAGTCGATGGACTAAGGGTCAAGCTAGATACCACTAAAATATTTGGAATTCAAAATTCAATAAAAATTGGACAAGTGGTATCGGCTTTGGTACCGTTAGTTCGTTTGACGATAATGAATATTGCTTGATGATAACTAGTCATCCTGAATCTGAAAGTGTCCCTACTGAAGTCATTGAACCACTCGACATACTTTATTTGGAAACCTTAGATGATTCCAATAAAGTTCAAATTTGTGATGCACCCCCTAAATTTGAAGAAGAAATCAAATCGAGAGTTGATAAACTTAAAGAAATCAACCTTGGAATAGGTGATGACCCCCTCCCCACTTTCATAAGTTCTTTGTTGAGTGAGGATGAGTCTAAGGATCTAATTCAACTTCTATCCGAGTTTAAGGACTATTTTTCTTGAACATACGATGAAATGTCAGGCTTGTCCACCGATGTAGCAGTTCATAAACATAGAATCCAGCATGATGCCATTCCTATCAAACAAGCTTCATGATGCATGCGTCTGGAGATCAAACAACAAGTCATGTCTGAAGTTAAGAAGTTGGTCAAGCCCAAATTTATTCAGGAGGAACAATATCCTTCTTGGATAGCTAGCATTATGCTTGTTCGAAAGAAAAATGGCAAAATTTGGGTCTGTGTTGAATATAGAGACCTGATTAAAGCATGTCCTAAGGATGAATTTCCTTTGCTAATTTAAGAACTCATGGTGGACATTACCTCTTCGCACGTTGTTTTCTCCTCTATGGATGGCTCATTTGGTTATAACCAAATCAAGATGGCCCCAAAAGATGAGAGAAACACTTTATTTAGAAGTCGTATAGGGATCTTTTGTTATAAAGTGATGCCATTTGGCCTTAAAAATGCATGTGCAACCTACCAGCGGGCTATGATTCGAATATTTGATTACTTAATCCATAATCAAGTTGAATGCTACATCGAAGATTTAGTTGTCAATAGTAAAGTTAAAGAGGCTCATATTTATGAATTAAGAATCATTTTCGAGTAGTTGCGCCACTATGACTTTAAGATGAATCCCTTGAAATGCGCCTTCGGTGTTACATCGGGGAAATTCCTAGGCTTCATAATAAGACACTGCGGAATTGAAATTGATCCTGCCAAAATTGAAGCTATCTTAAATATGCCGCCTCCTATGAGCCTTACTCAACTAAGGTCCCTTCAGGGTAGATTGGTGTATATAAGAAATTCATATCTAATCTTTCCGAAAGATGTCAGTCATTCTCAGTCCTTACTAAAAAGGATGTCAAATTCATTTGGGATGAAAAATGTCAAACTGCCTTTGAAAATATCAAACAATACCTGACAAATCCACTAGTCTTGGAAGCCCCTATTTCGGGAAGACCTTTAATCCTTTACACTGCAGCCCTTGACGAGTCTCTCAGGGCCCTCCTTGCTCAAGTCAATGATGAGGGGAAAGAGAATGCTCTCTATTACCTAATTCGGAGACTTCTATCAATGGAAATTTGATACCCAACGATTGAGAAACACTATCTTTCCTTAGTTATTACTGCACAAAAACTGAGGCATTACATGCTTTCTCATCAAGTCAATTTGATTTCCAGTGTTAACCCCTTGCAATATCTTATGACCAGGCCTACATTGTTAGGTCGTTTGGCTCATTTGTCTATGATATTGCTCCAATTTGAAATCACTTTCATTCCCCTGCATGCTGTGAAACGGCAGGCCATCCCCGACTTCCTTTTGACACACCCGTTGCCAGCAGAATCACCTCTAAATGGTGATTTGCCTGACGAGCAAATCATGAGTTTTGAAGAATCTAATACTCAAACCTGGGAAATGTATTTTGATGATGCTGCATCCTCCCAATGGGGCAAAACACCTGAATCTATTATTTATGGGAAAGCCAGAGTTGGCCTGGTCTTCATAACACTAGATAAGGGAATGATGCACTTTTCCTACCATTTATCATAACCTTGTATGAACAATGAAGCTGAGTACGAAGCTCTTATAACTGGTCTCGAACTTGCAATTTTAATGGAGATTAAAGAGATTAAAATCTTTGGTAACTCTCAATTGGTGATCAACCAGATTGAAGGGACCTATAAGGTTTTAAATCCTAAATTCCTAAAGTACCACCAGTCACTTGCTCTAGATAATTCCCATTATAACTATGTATAGGACTCCCCGTGGAAGTAATTCTTCGATGGATGCCCTTGCAAAGCTTGCAAAGGAATTTTCCTATCTTGAAGAAGACTCTATCCCTATAGAAGTGCAGGGTCATCAACTCTTGTCTCCTATAGATATGGAGTACATCAACAAAAAAACTTTCCAGGTCCTTTCTAACTCTTCAGTAGCGATGAAGAAAGGGATTGGAGATAATCGATAATTGAATACCTTCAAGAAGGCAAGCTCCCTCACGAAAGATCACTTGCCCATCAAATCAAGAAATGTGCCTTATCTTACGTACTAGTCAATAATACGTTGTACCGATGATCGTTTGATCAGATGTGGCTCCAATATCTAGACAAATGTGAGGCCCTGAAGATCATTAATGAAGGCCATGCTGGACTGTGTGGTGCTCATCAATCAGGTCCTAAGACGAAAATGAAGATCAAAAGAGTTGGATACTACTAACCTACAATTATTGACGATTGCATGAAAATTGTAAAATGTTGTCATCAGCGCCAAGTACATGGTGTGGTTTTACATCAGCCGCTAATGTGTTGCATCCCATAATAGCCTCGTGGCCTTTCAAAAGTTGGGGAACATATATCATTGGGCCAATTTACCCTCCTTCAAAGGGTCTCCGCTTAATTTTAACAGTGACTGATTAATTTTCAAAGTGGGCGGAAGAAGCCCCACTAAGAAATGTAACATCACACCATGAAATTAAATTCTTTCATGACCATATCATATATCGATTCAGCTTGCCACGCAGAATCATATCCGATAATGAGTCCGCTTTCAAGTCTACAAAGATCAATAATTTTGCAAATCACCATGACATTAATTGGAGATACTAAATAATCTATTACCCACGTGCTAATGGATTGGCTAAGGACTTCATTAAAACCTTGGTTCAAATTATCAAAAAGACTCTTGATGATAATAAACGTCAGTGTAATAAGAGGTTGGTGGAAGCTTTGTGGGCCTACCGGACCACTTACCAAACCCCGACCCAATCCGCACCGTTTGCACTAGTGTATGGATCCGAGGTCGTATTCCCTCTAGAAGTTCAAATCCCTTTGATCAGAATCGCAATCCAGAACCAGATCACAACTCAACAAAATGCACAACTCCATTTAGAAGAGCTTGAAGGTCTTGAAGGACATTGTCTTCAAGCTTAACAAAATCTAGAGTTGTACAAAGCCTAAATGATTCAAGCTCACGATAAGTTAGTGCGACCTAGAACCTTCCAAGTAGGCGACTTGGTCTTGGTTCTTTGGAGGCATATCTTAGCGCACCGAAAGTTCGGTGGAAATTTTGAACCAACTTGGGAAGGACCGTTCGTAGTAGAGAAAGTCTACGAAGGAGGCTCGTATTAGCTAGTGGATTGTAAGGGAAATCACCCAATGCTTCCTATAAATGGGCGATTCCTTAAAAGGTACTATGCTTTATGTGGCTTGAACTTTGAATCAATAAAATTTTCAAGTTTCAAATTAAGTTTACTCAATTTTGTTTAAATCTTCTTAAATCTCAACATCCTGTGTCCTTTTCTTAAGGCTAAGATATGAATTAACATATATTCATGCCTTAAGTTTAGTTCTCTTAGTGGTGGAGTAAGCCCCTCGTGGCTCCACCCTAAAATTTAAATCTTGACCTTGATCTTATGTAGAGCAAATTTCCTGTACATACAGTTATTCCAGACCTGATCCACTATGTAGAGAAATTTTCCTCTACATAGGATCACTCTAGACCTGATCCGCTATAGAGTAAGTTTCCTCTACATACGTTCATTTCAAACCCGATCCTCTGTGTAGAGAAAGTTTTCCTCTACATACGATCATTTCAGACCCGAACCTCTGTCTACAGTAAGTTTCCTCTGCAAATGATCATCCAGAATTGATCCTTTATATGAAGCAAGTTTCCTTCACATACGATCATTCCAGATTCAATCTTTCATGGGAAGCAACACTTCTTTCCCACAAGATCTTTAGTTTTCTTTTCTTTAAGGACAGATGTGAGTCATCGTGCTTTCTTTACTTAGGATTAGATCCGCTAGTGGTGGAGCACGCCCTATCTGGCACCGTCCTAGTTTTAAATTCTAGATTTGATCTTTTGTATAGAGCAAGTTTCCTCTCCATAAGATCGTCCTTTAGTGATGGAGTACGACCTTTGTGGCACCATCCTAAACTTAAACTCTAGATCTGATCTTTTATGGGAAGTAATGCTTCCTTCCCATAGGATCATCCAGTCATCTCTTCCTTAAGGTTAGATGTGAGTCATCATGCTTTCTCTCTTTAGGACTAGATCTTCTAGTGATGGAGTATGCCCTTTATGGCACCATCATAGTTTCCAAAACCTAGATCTGATTCTCCTATGGGTCGCAATGCTTCCTTCCCATAGGGTCCTCCAGTCTTCTTCTCCTTAGGGTTAGATGTTCTCTTTCCCCTAGGATTAGACTCCCCATTTTCAATTTCACCTTCAAATTATCAAATTCAATCATCTATGATTAGGTCTTTTCTTCTCTTAGAATCAAATCAAAACTCAATCCTTTAGGGTTAGGTCTTCCCTTCCCTTAGAACCAATTTCAAATTCAATCTTCTATAATTAGGAATCCATCTTTCCTATACAATCACCCAGACTTTCTTTTCCTCTAGGGATATACTTTCCCTTCCCTTAGGATTTGACCCACTAGTGGTAGAGTACACCCCCCGTGGCACTACCTAGACCTTAGACGAATCTAGACCAAAATCCCAAGTCCAAAGGCCTTATCCCAAAACCTTTTTCCAAGGATTTTTCAAACACTTTAAAACCCATTCAAATGACCTCCAATTTATAGTCTATCACATGCACAATGCTACAATATGTCTCTAGAGGTAACCCTCCAAACTTGAGCCCATTCTGAGGTCTCTAACCTCAAAAATTGAATTGAAATCCAAAGGGTGTAAAACCTTTAAATATTTATAGCCTGTGCCATTGGACTTGTCACCCGTTAGATCTTGACCTTAGAGCTTTCTCCAAAGCCCCCAATCACTTCTAGACCCTTAATCCTAGCTTGTTAATCATTAAACTATGTTTTGGTGGACCCACTTTGACCCCCAATTGACCAGGGGTCAAAATGACCAAAATACCCCCCTTATGGGTTCAAATATCAATTTCAAACCAAATGAACTCCAAATTGCTTAGAACCACTTCCAACAAGTTTCAATTATCAAACCAAACCTATTGGACCCACCGTGGGTCAACCTGCTTGACTAAGTCATCCTAGGTTAATCGAATATCCGTTAAAGGTCAAAACAGGCATTTTGACTGATTTAACCTCCTGAGACCCGAGGACCACCTCTAATGGTCCCTAAATGCATTTCAAATTTATTGAAACCATTTCCAGACCTTAGACCCATCTGGTTGACCAAGTCAACCAGGATTGACCTAATGGCCCATTAAGGGCCGAAATAGCTTCCTTTAATCCAAATGACCTATTTGAACCCTGAAATCACCCCCACTAGACTTTAAATACCAAATTAAACCTGTCCAACCCAGACTCACTCCCTAGGTCAACATGGTTGACTCAATCAACCTAGATTGACCTAATGAGCCCTTAAAAGCTCAAATTGATCATTTCAACCCATTTATTCAAATCTAACCCTTTGAGCTCTCAAACCCGTTCTAAAAGATACTCCAAACCCATTTAAACTCATGTAAGGCCAAATCACATTGAGTTTGACTTGGTCAACTCAATCATATTGGGTCAAAATTGAATGGCCATGGCTTGAGCCCTCAACCCTTTAGTGGATTGCCTTAGATTTCTTCAAAACCAACTTATTAAGGTTTATCCATGCCACCTCACTTGGTTTAATTCTTTAACTGGTCAAACCAGTCAACTTATGGTCAAAAGACCATTGAATATTCAAAGAATCAATCCCATGGCATTCAAGTTCCAATTCTTAGCTCCAAACCCATCACTCCAGCATTCAAGACATCCCTATGCCACAGCACCAGTCCACATGGCAAGTGGACTGGTCAAATAGTCAAATTAAGGCAAGAGAGTGGTAATAAATGGTCAATACTTGTCTAATACTAATTCTATTTATTTTAAAACCATTCCATTAGCCCTAATCAATTTCTGGAATGTTCTTAAGACGTTTCTGAGCCCTTGGATGAAAATCCAATGGCTGTTATAAACCCCACATGCTCTAGTTAGGAAAAACACCCTTTACGCCTAGGATATCCTTGATCTGTCCTTGTCCTCTGCTCCCTCCTACCCCCTGGACACTTGGCAACATCCTAGAACCCCCCTCAAATAATCTCAACCCACCATTTGATTAGAGGGAGTTTGAATAGGGTAATACCCTATTTTGAAACCTCATTCAAACCCCAATCCTTTCTCACTATCTAGAGCCCCTCAAGCTCTTCCCCTAGTCTTTCAGAGCTCAAAACCTCTCCCACATCCATTCCAAATAAAAACCCACGGTTAGAATCTTGCCGGCGATGATCTTCCGGTGAAACCCAGCTTAATCTTTTCAAGGAGGTTTGCCGTTCGATCCAGATGATACCAGCTTGTGGAATCCTCTATAGATTGGAGCATGGACAATCTACAACTGCAACCGAATCATTTTCTCATAAATTTAACAATTAGTTTCTTCTACAACTCAAACCCTTGCTTACACACTTAGCGTAAATTAACATTTCGATAAGTACATTTTAAACATTAAAATCAATCCCCCAAATTTTTTGTTCATAATGTTTATTTAAGTTTGAAATTTCAAGTGAATTGATCGAGCCAATCTTGAGAATGATCAAGAAAATGATTCCTAGGGCTTTTTTGTAACCTAGCTCAGGCGTACATTTTTTGGACTATCGTCGCTCGATCAACGGTCCAGATCAAGACTTTATGTTATTTAATCCTACCGTGTATTCAATCCTTCGTTTGATCTGCCATCCGGCAACATCTGGACCCTCGATTCAAAGCCACAGCATCGAAATCCCGCCATCTTATCTTTCTCCGTGTGATCAGATTGCAGGATTTGATCTTGATCGTTGATCCTTCAGTATGGAAGATCAAATGGCAGTGAATTCGAGTTGACTCGGATTAGTGAACTTGCATTCACGGTTTGATCATCGCCTTATGATTGCCCCGACGGAGTAATGATTGTGCCACCATCCATTGATTGGCCCGCAGTCGCCCACGCTAATCCAATCACGACACGTGGCCACTTAGCCGCTACGGTTTTGAACCGCCCAGTCCGATGATGCCATGTGGTTTAACCGCTGGATTAGGAGTTAATTTTTGTAAATTAAAATAAAATCATTTTAATTAGCAATTTTGTTTTTAAAAAAATTAAAATTAAATAAAAATTCAAAAAATACATAAAATACCTCAAAATTTTCAAAATTTTAAGAACTTTAATTTAAAATTAAAAGTATTTTAAAATATGTTAAATATTTTAAGTAATTTTAAAACATTTAATTTTTAAAATTAAGTCAATATTTAGTTAAATTTTACTTCAAATGTTATCAAAATTTTTATTTTAATTATAAATATTACTGATATAATTTAAAAATGTCTTAATTTTAAATTAAATTAGCTTAAGATAGTTTATATTATACATAATTTTAAATTATTTAATTATTCAAATATTAACTTTTTTTATTAATATTTAATATTTAATTAAAATTAAGTTGAAATTGTTTTTTAGGAAAATATCAAAATTTTGCTTTAAATATTATTTTTAAATTCATAAAATAATTAATATTCAATTAAATTTAATTTTAAAATTATTTTGATCATTAATTATTTTAAAACTTCTTTGAGTAGTTTTAATTATCTTAAGGCTTTAAAAATTCAAAATAAATTTATTTTAAATTAAAAAATTTTAATTAATATGTCAAAATTTATGAAATTCAAAATATTTTAATTCAACATTGATTTTAAAGTCTAAATATTTAGTTATTTTGAATAATTTGAATTATTCTAACATTGTAATATTTAACTAATATTTGACTAAATATTATATTAATTATTTTGAAATAATAAAAATTATTTTCAAACAAATAAAAAAAATTAATGGACCTCTTAAATATTTTAAATTTGTTTTATTAATATTTTTAATTATTTTCTACTTTAAAGCTTATATATATATATATATATATATCTATATATTTTCAAAACTTTTTTAAAATTTATATTTATTTAAATCTTTAAGTGTTAAGAGACATTTAATTTATAATTATTCACTAATCAAGCTAATATTTATGTTGATTATCCTTAATTGTTGCATGTGTAGGTGCACACACACACCTAAGTCTCTCATAGATCTAGGAATTGCTTGTGCCTATGTGTTTGCATGCTCTTAATGTTAAGTCCAAGGGTTAGTGGAAACTTTGATTTAAACCCATTTAAACTTAGTGTCATTAAGGATAATAATTAAGGACATTTAATTAGAAAACTTAGATTGAGTTTAGAAATTAGTATACACATCTTTTCAACTCAAAACTTTACACACTTTAACTTAGTGACACCCTTAGTTCATAGGAAAATCCCTACTAAACTTTGAATTCATTAAGCCTCTTAATTAACTTAATTAAAATTAAATCTTAATTAAGCCATTAAAAACTCCAGAAAATGTAATAAATCAAGAATAAATCCAAAAAATATACATAATACCTCTAACTGACCAAAATCAAACCCTTAATCAAAGAAAAATAAAACTAATTTGATTTGACAGCAAATTAAAGTTCAATTTAATTTTAAGTAAAATTTAATATTTAATTAATTTAATTAATTAAAAATAATTAAAAATTCAACAAAATTCCCAAACACTTGGGAATCTCTCCTTAGGTCATTCCAGACCTTTGGAGTTGATTTCAAGGAGTTGGGAGTTCATTTGGAACAAAATCACACTTCCATAAAATGTAATAAATCAAGATTAAATTCAAAAAATACACATAATACCTTTAACTGACCAGAATTAAACCCTTAATAAACAAAAAATAAAACCAATTTGGTTTGACGACAAATTAAAGTTTAATTTAATTTTAAGTAAAATTCAATATTTAATTAATTTTATTAATTAAAAATAATTAAAAATTCCATAAAATTCCCAAACACTTGGGAATCTTTAGTATCGAATGAACATTATTTGTACCAGATGATGATCATGTACAAAATGATTTTATACCAATTCAAAATAGGTTCATACACAATAATTTTTGAACTATTCATACATACAAACTTCAATCGTAGTATATAATCATGGATGCTCAAAATTAAAAAATTCAGTTTTTTGGATGGTTTTTTGTGTCTTTTATATAAAAGGTCAACTAAAACTGACGTGAAAAAGTCTTGTCTTCATGATTTTTCAAGGGAAATTGAAGAGAGTGTGAGAGAATATTTGAGAGAGATTTTTTTTTAAGTGGAGTGTGAAGGGTTCATAAAGTTACTCAAAGGTAAGAATCTCTTTGTAATTTTTGTTATTACTCTTCCTCTTATCTTTCTAGATTACTTGTAAGAAGATCCTTGGAGAAGATTCAATTTTCTGCCGATACTTAGAGGGTGTAAAATGATGAAGGTTCTCCACCTACACTTGGAGGGTGTGAAAGGAAGAAGGTTCTCTGCTTACACTTAAAGGGTTTGAAAGGATGAAGGTTCTCTGCCTATACATGAAGGGTGTGAAACAATGATGATTCTCTGTTGACACTTGGAGAGTGTGAAATGATGATGATTTTCTACCACACCAGGAATTGGTGAAAGAGAGGTTTTTGTAATGGCTTCTCTATCTTGCTGTGAGAATAAAAGAAGAGACACTTTGGTAATAGTATAATACCTGAAGAGAGAGTCTTCAAGGAGTGGATGTAGGTCTTATTTGACCGAGCCACTATAAATCTTTGTGTCTTTTAAATTTCTACATTTACTTACTAAAAGTTATTTTTTTTATGGTTGAAAAGTTATTTTTAAACTTTAATTAACTATCTTCGAGAATCAACGGTTTTTAATTTTTAAATCTAAGAAAAAATTTTAAAGTATCAATTCACCCCCCCCCCCTCTTGGTTAGCCTTTGGACATTAATTTAGGTTTAACAACCTAATCAAGTTTCAACAAGTGGTATCAAAGCTTTATTTCAAAACCATAAGTTTAGACTCTTTTTGATAAACGAGAATGACTACTTTTGGAAACCAAAACACAACTGAATGGTATTCGATCACTAGACTTCCATTATTTGACAATATTCCTTTCGAGTTTTGGAAAACATGCATGTTTACTTTTTTAAAATCACTAGATTATTACATGTAGATTTTAGTTCAAGAAGGGTATACAAAACCAACTAGATTAGTTAATGGCATTAGAGTAGAAACACCCTTTGCTGACTAGACTATAGAACAACATGACTTAGCACAGTTAAATGCTAAATGTTTAAACAATTTCTTTTGTGAACTTAAGTAAGAAGATTACATGCAGGTTTTCACTTGCAAAAGTGGAAAAGACATATGAGATAGACTTTGTATTATTTATAGAGGGACTAATGAAGTAAAGCAATCTAAACTTAATATCTTGTTACATAACTATGAATTATTTCACATAAATTCAAATGAATTCATTTCTAAAATGTATACAAGATTCACTCAGATAGTAGGTAGGGAATTAACGAATACTAAATTAGTGAATAAAATACTTCATTGTTTGCCTACTATTTATGTTGCAAAGATAATTTATATAATAGAGTCTAAAGATTTAAATATTTAATATATTGAAAATCTTCTTGGATTACTAATTTCTTACAAGCGAAGAGTGAGTAAAAAAAAAATTGATGCAAGAGAACAATAAAAGGAGAAGAACAAAGAACTGAAAGTGGAGGAATCAGAGAGTAATCAGTTACAACCTGAGGATGAGGATGACATTACTTTGATGACTAGGCAATTCAAAAGTTTTCTTAAAAGGAAATAGATGAGACGCCAGCAGTGGAACAGAGATAAGTTTAATAAAAAAGTTAAGGTTTCTAATAATATGATTTGCTATGAATGCAGGAAACCTAGACATATAAAATCAGACTACCCCAATCTCAAATTCACTCTTAGCAAAGAGAAGGTAGAGAAGAAAGCAATTATGAAGAAGGGAAAGAAGAGATTTAAAATGGCTTTTTGGGCAGACTTAGCTTCATATTCATCAAAAATAAAAAAGGAGGAAGAAGTCACAAATTTATACTTAATGGCTGATAATCTTGATCAGTCAGATCAAGAAGAGGTATGTGATTTGACTTATAATGAATTATTAGAAGTTTCTAAAAGAATTCATGACTCATATAATGCATGCTAGTTTAATTCTTGAAATGCAAGAATTGCAAAAAGAATATGAAATTCTTAGGAAAGATCATGCAATGATAGATAACAATCATATGAGCTTACTTGATGAATTTGATGACTTGAACAAAAAGAATGATCTTTTAAAATCATCCTATGCTTAATTGGAAAAAGAATTTAAGGATTTTAAGGATGAATAAAAAAATAGAGAGCACTATTTTAAATTCAATAAAATTGTGTTAGAGGATTCAAATTCATTTCTTAGAATAACAGTGAAAGCTCTTAAAGAAAATAGAATACCCACAAAACTTAAAGATTTTTTTAATCCTATTTTGAGGTAAAAAATTTTAGAACTTAGGAAGAGATAGAGTAATTATAGTAGATTGAGAAATCCATTTTCTGATATTAAATGTTTTTTTTTGTGGGATGATTAAACATATTACACATACTTGTACTTTGGATAGAAAACTCATTTAGTGTGGAAACATAAGATGCATAAACCTAGACATATCATAAAATGCATCTAGTTTTATTTTGCTAAAAGGAGAACCCAAACTTAATTGGGTTCCTAAGTCTAACATTTGATTATTTTGCAGGCACGCTCTCATACAAGGCCTCATGAGAGCATTTGGTACCTGGATAGCAGTTGGTCGAAGCATATGACTAGAGACACTAAGCAATTTATATCGCTAGAAGCTAAAATTGGAGGCAAGGTTACACTTGGAGATAATAACACTAGGAAAGTGGTTGGAATCAGTATGATCAGAAACTTGCAAAAAATTTTCATAGAAAATGTACTGCTTGTAGAAGGTTTGAAGTATAATTTATTAAGTATAAGTTAGTTTTGTGATAAAGGGTACAGTGTAAAGTTTTTTTCCACTAGCTGTATATTAAGCCTTAATGATAATGATGTTTTGCATGAAAAAAGGGTAAATAATATTTATATTCTAGATTTGAATTTTATTAATTCTCCTAATACTTTTTATTTAAAAACTATTTCTGATGATTTATGATTATGGCATAGGAGACTCTATCAAGCTAGCATGAAAAACCTTAGGAAAATTACCCAAAAGGATTTGGTTAGAGGTATACCAAAATTAGACTTTATTAAGGAACACATTTGCAATGCATGCTAATTAGAAAAATAGGTTAAGACCTCTTTTCTATCCAATAAGGATCTTAGAACTAATAAACATTTGGAGATTATTCATATGGATCTTTTTGGGTTGATTAGTACTGTTAGTCTAGGAGGAAAGGTATACGGATTTGTGATTGTAGATGATTTCTCAAGATTCACTTGGGTTAAATTTTTATTTCATAAAAGTAAGTCATTTGAGAAATTTAGAGATTTTTTACATAGATTTAGAGGAAACTAGGATGTGAGATTTTAACAATTCAAAGTGATCACAATGAGAATTTGAAAATGAAAATTTTAATGATTTTTATAAAAAAATATATTGATCATAATTTTTCTACACCTAGAATCCCTCAGCAGAAAGGGGTAGTCAAAAGAAAAAATAGAATATTAATTGAGCCACTAGAACCATATTGGCTGAATATTCACTTCTTAAATATTTTTGGATTGAAGTGGTTAGCACTGCATGTTATGTTCTAAATAGGGTGAATATTGGATCAAAATTAAATAAAATACCCTATGAACTTCTTAAATGGAGAACATCTAATTTGTCATATTTGTATATTTTTGGATGTAAAGTGTTCGTACATAATAATGGAAATTTTTTTTTAGGAAAGTTTGATCCAAAATCAGATGAACGAATTTTTCTTGGATACTCTAATATTGGAAAATCTTATAGAGTATTTAACAAAAGAACTTTGGTATTTGAGGAGACCACACATGTTGTATTTGATGAATTTAAAATTTTAGGAGAGCCAATTTTGCAAGAAGATGATTTGGATAATAACTCCTAAAGGATTAAGAATATTAATTTAGATGAAAATTTAGAGATTGAATACCCTTTGCTTAAAGGTTTGAGATTTTCTAAAAAATACCCTAAGAAAATGATTTTAGGTAAACCTAGTGAGGGTGTTAGGACTAGGTATGGAAGAAGCAAAAAAGTCAATCATTCTGCCTTTATTTTGATGATAAAACCCACAAATGTAAATAAAGCACTTTCGGATGAATTTTAGATATTGGAAATACAAGAAGAATTAAATCAATTTGTGAGAAATAATATTTGGGAATTAATTCCAAGGCCAAAGGATCAAAGTATAGTTGGAACTAAGTGAGTATTCAAAAATAAAATGAACGACTCAGGAGTTATAGTTACAAATAAGGCTAGATTGGTGGCTAAGGGTTATAATTAGATTAAATAAAATGATTTTGAGGAGACTTTTACCCCTGTAGCGAGGCTTGAAGTAATTAAGGTTTTGTTAGCCTTTACCTATTTTAGAGAATTTAAGTTATTTCAAATAGATGTTAAAAGTGTCTTTTTAAATAAGGTGATATAAGAGGATGTTTATGTTGAACAACCTCTAGGTTTTGAAATTTTCAAATACCAAATTATGTTTTTAAATTAAAAAATATATTATTTGAATTGAAATAGGCACCTAGGGCTTGGTATGAGAGGCTGAGCATTATCCTACTTGAGAGATTTTTTGAAAAAGGAAGTGTGGATACCACTCTTTTTTTGAAGAAATTGGGAGATGATATACTTATTGTATAAATTTATATTAATGATATCATCTTTGGATCTATAAATAAAAATTTTTGTGATGATTTTTTTTAAAACAATGAGTAGTGAATTTGAAATGACCTTAATGAAAGATTTAAGCTACTTTTTAGGTTTTAGCATTAAGGAAATTGAGGAGGAAATATTTCTTAGTCGGTCAAAGTATGTTAAGGATATCCTCAAGAAGTAAGAATTGGACAATGCTAAACTAGTTAGCACACATATGAGTTCCTCAGTTTAGTTGGTTAAGGATATTTATATCATCCCAGACAATTTGTATGCATTCTTCTATACGCATATAGACGGTTATACAGGCAGAATCAGTTATTCTAACTGATCACACATATGAACTTTTTGTTCGTACATATGAACTACGTATCATTCGATGTAGGAGATGAACCTAATCGTCTTTAAAATAATCTTAAATAACCGTTCATCTCGGATGAACACCTGTTCATCTATATGATTGTTTGGTCAAAAAGCCTTTATGAAAGGATGCTTCATAACTTGCGTGATTGCAAAAAGTCATTTCATTTTGAATATATTTGATCGTACATACAAAATTATGTTTGTAATGTACAAACCATATATTGTATTGTACGAAACCTTTTTCATATGTATGAATGGTCATTTTTCTTTAAATAGGAGGGCTTTAGAATTCTTCTTCATTCACTTCAATAGCCTCTTCCAATCCTTTTCATCTTTAGAAATGGTCAGTTCTAATAAGCATGAAAGAGGCACTAAGGGATCATCTTCCAGGAGAGAAGATGAAAACTTTCTATCTAGAGAAAATGAGGATTCTTTCCTTAGGTTTGTCTCTGCTAAAATTACTCATTCTAGAATCTTACTTCAAGAAGATATCCACTTTCAAGTAATGCCTCTTTTTGCCACTACTCAATTTGCCTTCATCCTAACTTTGATTCATGCCTACAACAAAGAAACCTTTCACTATTTTCTGGTAAATATATCTTTTAGTTCTGATGAGAATATGATAAGAACTTATATCTTAAAGAAAAGGGTAGAAATCACTAATGAAGATTTGGGAACCTTTCTTCATTTAAGAACTCAAGGGATTGGAGCTCACACAATGACTTCTAAATATAATTTTAACTGGTTTGAAATAAATAAAGTTCTTAGAGGGGTTGAACAAGTAGGTCATTTGCCTATGGTCTATATCTTAAACATACATGCAAGGGTCATTCAGCATGTCTTTAGAACTTTAATAATTCCTAAACCTGGTGTCCGCATTAATATTACTCATCTTTTATTAACTATTACATATCTTATCATGATTAGGCAACCAATAGATGAAGCCCAACTTATTCTTGATTATATTCATGGACTTTCTGAAATTGGGCATGTTTCTCATAGGAGGAAGAAGAATATTGCTTTAGGAAATCTAGTGATCTATATTCTAGAAAAGAAGTACAACATTGCTCATCCTAAGCCTTGACTTGAAATGCCAATCTACTTTATCGATGCTTTATTTCAACCACTTTTTGAAAAAAATGGCAATACAAGTGAGGATTCCAATGAAGAAGGGGAGCATCAGCACCTACTCATGGACCTGACTTTCAGAAGATGGTTCAATGCTTTGAATAATTAGAGAGTCTTTTTGATATGCACTTTGATCAAATTTAGACTCACCTAAACCAGTAGGATGCGCAATATCAATAAGACATGGGTTGGACTCGAGGACAGTTCAAATATGTGAACACAAACATAGCTATGATTAATAGTTAATTTTCTATCTTCAATCAGCCTCCTTCAGATTAGGGCCCTTCAGATTTCTAGTTGTACTTTTTGTGTGTTGTCTTTGTGAGTCTTTTGAGATCTAGATCTTAGTAATGTTTTTAGAGGCTTTATATACTTATTTTTATTTAGCTTTTGTGTTGATGTTTTGTTGTCTTTGTATTTTGATTTGATATCAATTGTGCTTAAATATATTTTATCATTAAATTGATATCAATAAAATATGTTTAGTTTTTCGTTAGCTCTTATTCATTGTATGAAATGTTAATTCTATCTTAATTGATTTAAAAAATGTCATAAATTAAACTTCAATGCAAAAATTAATTTCATTATGAAATCTAATTATTAAAAAATTTAAGTTAATATAAACTCGATCAAGTTAAGGCTATCAATCTCGTGTTCTTTTTAGGTATACATAATTTAAATATTATTATTATAATTTTGATGTCTTATTATTGTTTATTTTTCTTTTTAATAAAATTATCTTTTTACTTATAGAAGTTTGAGTTTTTATATCATTAATTTTAGAAAGATAAAAAAAAACGGATAAATATACAAGTATACAAAAATCAAAAGAATGCGTAATAGTTCGCAAATTGAAAAGAGGCACAAAATTAGCCCAAATACAAAAAGATGCACAAAGTGTACCAAAAATAAATGAAAAAGATGTGCAATATCACCAATTGAATATGTTCTTTCTTTTATTATTTAATCTTCAAATTCAAATAAATCTAATATTAAATTATATTTAGTATTAGAAATTGAATTTAACTAATCTTTATTTCATCACTTTTATAATAATTCTCCATATCTAATTGTCTAGAATATTTCATGATCTTGATCTATGTTTCTTGTCTATGTTATATTTTAATTTAAATGTTTTTTAATCTTTATTTTTATCTAATCGATATTAATCTTGTTATTGCAATTATAATTCAATCTCTTTCAAGATCTATTATTAAGAATTTTAATATGACTTTTTTCATTTCAACTTTTCATTCTTTCTTCTTTTCATTGTTGTCAAAAAAGAAAGAGAAATATTATTTTCCTTTGATTATTTTGTGTGTTAATGTTGTTTGTGTTTGTAGTTTATTTGTGTTTATTATTTTGGGTGTTTTGTCCTTTATGAAAAATAAAAAAAATAACAATGATTTATTCTTAAAGAAATTCTCTTATATTTACATATTTATTCATTTAGGGGGAGTTAATAAGAAATTTAGGGTATTCAATTTTATTCAAAAAATAATGATTTTGCCATCATAAAAAAGGGGGAGATTTAAGATAGTTGATACTTAGTTCTTGCCCGTTGGATATTCTTGCAACTTGTATATTTTTTATGATTCTAAATATTATTAGTTTGATTATTATTTCTCGTAATATATTTTGAAAGAATTAATTTGCTCTTATGTGTACTAACATTTTAGAGAAATTATACTCCGAATTATTGAAGATTTCAAATCAAGATCAGTTTAAAGTTTATTGTAATTGAAATATATATTTTTCATTTTATTGAGTATAACAGAGTGTGATTGTAATTGAGTAATTGAGCACACACACACATTAGAGAAGAGTTTAAAATTCATATTTAAAAAAAATTGATCGTAGTGTACGATATCTTTTCATACAAGATGATCTAATCAGTTATTTTTCCCAACGAGCAGTTAAATGAATAGAAATAAAAACTTTTCTAAGTATGGATCATACTGTACGAACCTAGTTCATACATGCCTTCTAGAGTATGAAATGGACGGGTTCTTGTTCGATCAAAAATAATTTTTTCTACGTATGGATCGTACTATACGAACCTAGTTCATACATGCCTTCTAGAGTACGAAATGGACGGGTCCCTGTTCGCTCAAAAATATTTTTTTCTAAGTATGGACCATATTGTATGAACCTAATTCATACATGCCTTCTAGAGTAGAAAATGGAAGGGTCCCTATTCACTCAAAAATAATTTTTCTAAGTATGGATCATACTATATGAACTCAGTTCATACATACCTTCCAGAGTATAAAATTGTGAGCTCCCTTTTCATCTCGACATTTCATTCAGACAAATTTGAAATTTTTTATAACTGATCATACTAGACGATGATGTCATTGTACATATGCCATATAGGGTATGAAATATTGGGGTTCCTTTTCATACCGATGAACTCAAAACATTTTCTTACTGTTCGTATCGGACGATCATGGTTCGTACCAGATGATGATCATATATGAAATGATTTCGTGCCGATTTATAATAAGTTCATTTGCAATAGTTTTTGAAATGTTCACATGTACGAACTCTGATTGTACTATACGATTATGGACGCTCAAAATTAAAAAATTTAATTTTCTAAATAGTTTTTGTGTCTATTGTATAAAAGTTTCATTAAAACAGACATGAAAAGTCTTGTCTTCATAATTTTTCAAGGGGAATTGAAAGAGAGAGTGTGAGAAAGTGTTTGAGAGAGATTTCTTGCAAGTGGAATATGAAAGGTTCATAAAGTTACTCAAATGTAAGAATCTCTTTATAATTTTGATTATCAATCTTCCTCTTGTCTTTCTAGATTGCTTGTGAGAAGATCTTTAAAGAAGATCCAATTCTCTACCAACACTTAGAGGGTGTGAAAGGATGAAGGTTCTCTTCCTACACTTAAAGGGTGTGAAAGGATGAAGGTTCTCTACCTACACTTAGAGGGTGTGAAAGGATGATAGCTCTCTGCCGACACTTGGAGAGTATGAAAGGATAACGGTTCTCTATCACACCAGGGATTGGTGGAAGAGAGTTTTTTTGTAAAAGCTTCTCCACGTTGCTGTGAGCACAAAAGAAGAGTCACTTTAGTAATAGTGCAATACCTTAAGAGGGAGTCTTTAGGGAGTGTATGTAGGTCTTATTTGATCGAACCACTATAAATATTTATGTCTTTTAAATTTCTGTATTTATTTACTACAAGTTATTTTTTTGTTGTTGAAAAGTTATTTTGAAACTTTAATTAACTTGCTTCGAGAATTAATGGCTTTAAATTTTTAAATCTAAGAAAATTTTTTAAAGTACTAATTCAACCCTCCTCTTGGTTAGCCTTTGAACATTAGTTTAGGTTTAATATCTTAATCAAGTTTCAACAGATGGTAGACGATCATCTTGATCCGTCTAACCAAGAAGAGGAATGTGAACTAACCTACAATTAATTACTTGAGGTTTCTAAGAAAATTCATGCCTCATATAGGAAACTTAAGAAATTACATGCTAGCTTGAGATTATAATGTTTAAATTTACAAGAAGAGCATGAAGTTTTGCTTAAAATTCACTCTACACTTGATAACAATCACATATCATTACTTGATAAATTTGATGCATTAAATTAAAAGCATACTGTATTTTCAGATGCATATGAGTTCTTGATTATATTGCATATTGAGTTAGAAAAAGAGTTTAAGAAACTAGATGAACTTGGAAGGAAAATATATAATAATGAACATCAGCTAAAAGTGGAAGTGACAGCTTATGAATATGAAATTAAAGCATTTAAAACAAAACTCATATCATTTGAAAATGATAATTCATCATCCCAATCAGCCCAAATGAGCAAACCCCTTGCATTGCATGTATTATACAACTTTAAGGAGAGACATCACCACCTGAGTTGATTAGTAAACTATTTTCTTGGTATTAGATGTTTTCATATGGCATGCTAGGACATATTTCAAACATTTGCATTGTTCATCATAGTACATGTTGGGTGTGGAGACCCAAATTTCATGATTCACATCATAACACACGTGTATTGCATTCTTCTTTCCATAAGAAGGGAACCAAATTTAATTGGGTTCCTAAATTGATGCTTGATGACTTTGTATGTGTGCTCTCACATATGACCTCATGAGAGCATGTGATACCTGAACAGCAGATGCTCATGACATATGACTAGAGATATTAATCAGTTCATTTCATTAGAGGCCAGGGCTGGAAGCAAGATCACTCTTAGTGATAACACCACCAGGAATGTAGTGGGCATAGGTATAATAGAAAACTTCAAGAACCTTTAAATTTAAATGTTTCTCTTGTAGATGGATTGAAATACAACTTGTACAGCCTCAGCCAACATTACGATAAGGGCTTTATCATAAATTTTTTTATCAAACACATGCATCATTAGCTTGAATAAAAATACTATTTTGTAAAGAAAATGATTAATAATAATTATATGTTGTATTTAAATAATATTAAATATTATGTTTCATTTTGCAAAAAAAACTATGGCTAATGAGTCTTAGTTGTGGCATAGGAGGTTATGTCATGCCAACATGAAAACACTTAGGAAAGTGACCTAAAAGGATCTAGTTAGTGTTGCGAATATGAGATTATGGATTAGACTTTTGATGATAGCAAACATTCATGATTTCCTATGACTACCTTGCCTACTAACTTTTCAGGTCCACAAGATCGAATACAACTCAAGCCAGCTCAAGATCGGGTAGATTTAGGTTGAGTAAAGTCTGTATTTTTTCTTATCTTGAGTTAATTATAAAAGTGGTTCCTGATGCTAAGTAGCCTTGCACACACACACTTGAGGGGTTTTTTAAGTTTTTTTTTATTTTGAGTGCATCGGCCTGGATGATGTTCATATCGGCCAGGCTGATCCAACTAAAAATAGAAATCCTAATTAGGACATCCTGGTTAAGTAGCCGTTATTAAGAAAATCATCCTGGACGATCCTTGTATCGGACAGGACGATAGAAAGAATCAGCCGCCATGATCATTTTAGGTATTCTTTATTTTAAAATATTGGCCAGGATGAACTCAACATCGGCCTGGACAATACAACACAATTATGCCTAAAATAATTTGGCAATTATGGAAAGAAGATAAGGCTGATTGATACGATTATATCGGCCGGGCCGATCAAACAATCGGCCAGGATGAAGAACTTGATTGACATCGGCCAATATCTGTTCAGGGCGATGTTTAGGACGATTTTCCTCAGATTTGAACTAATCGTCCATGACAATATTGTATTAGCCTGGATGATGTAACAAAATTTTCTTCTAATCGTCCAAAATCATCCCGACTGATTGCGTTTATTACGTACTGATCGGCCAGGACGATAGAAATATCATCCAGGAAGATAATGTCGGTTCTTAAAATTCTATTTAAATGACCCAAATTTTCTCATGCTTAAGACCTTGAGTGCTGCTGTCTTGACCTGAGAGAGCCTTGGGAGAGGGAGGGAGAGAGAGAGAGAGAGGAACTTGTGAGGGGAAGTTTGTGAGAGGGTTCATAAAGGTTGCTCCAAGCAAGGTTCCTAGTCATCATCTTTATTCTTCATCCTTCATCCTTAGGAGGTTCTTGGGAGATCTACTTCAGCCAAAGGTCTGGGTTCTCTACCCTCTTTAGGAGGAAGCAAAAGGAGTCGGTTCTCTTCCCGCTTTAGTAGGAAGCAAAAAGAGTCGGTTCTCTGCCGCACCAGGGTTGGTGAAAAGGAGTCTGTTGTAAAGGCTTCTCCACCTAGTTGTGGGAGCTAATAGAGAGATACTTAGTTAGTGCAATACTCAAAGACTACCTCTAAGGAGTGGACGTAAGTCAAGGATTAACAAAACCGCTATAAACTCGATGTGATCTTTCTTTATTTTGCTTCAGCGTTTATTTATTTTTTTGCACTCTGATTTCTGTGATGATTTTGGTTTATGATTGTTGTGCTTTACCTAAGAAAATTTTTAAAATACCAATTCACCCCCCCCCCCTCTTGGTTAGCCTTAGGCTACTTCTTAAGGGCTTAACATCCCTAACGAACTTTCAAGTGGTACCGGAGCGGAATTCAAAAAAACTAAGTTTGAAAATTTTTTGAATTTTTGATCCATGGCTAACAACGAAAATTATAATACAGCAAAAGTATATTCTATTACCCGACCACCTTTAGTTGATAATATTCCTTTTGATTTTTGGAAAACTTGCATGTCTATATTTTTACAATTAATTGATTATCGTATGTGGATGCTTGTTAAGAATGGTTATACACCTCCAACTGGAAAATTGAATGGCGTTAATGTTCCACTTTTTTTTACTAAATGGACTCTAGATGATAGGGATTTAACACAATTAAATGAAAAATGTTTGAGCTGTTTTTTCTGTGCTTTGAAATCAAAAGATTACATGCGTGTGTCCACTTGCACTACTGGTAAAGAAATTTGGGATAAATTATGTATCACCTATAAAGGTACTAATGAAGTAAAGCAATCCCATTTGAATATTCTCTTGCATGATTACGAACTTTTTTGTATGAAACCTTCTCAATCGAGTTTTGAAATGTATACAAGGTTTACTCAGATTGTTACTTCATTGCATGCATTTGGAAGAGAACTTACTAACTATGAAAAAGTAAACAAAATTTTAAGATGTTTGCCTTCCTATTTTGATGCAAAATTATGGCAATATCTAAATCTAAATATTTAAATACATATTCAATCGATAACTTGGTTCACTCATTGCTTACGAGCAAGGGGTGAAGCAAAGAAATCTTGATGCAGGTGAAAGGAAGAATGAGAAAATGGCACTTAAGATGAACGATTTGGACACTGACTCTTCCGGGTCTAAAAGCGATGATGTTGCTTTAATCACAAGGTAATTTAAGAGCTTTCTAAGGAAGAAGCACAAGAATCATCAAAAGTGGAATAAAGGTAAGGGAAGCAAAAATTTTAAGAATTCTAATGATACAATTTGCTTTGAATGCAGGAAGCCTGGGCATGTTAAAGCTGATTGTCCTATGCTTAAGGCACACCTAAGAAAGGAGAAGGGTGACGAGAAACCAAACTTCAAAAAGGGCAAGAGCAAGAAGCAATTCCAAAAGGCATTCTGGGCAGATTCTGCATTAGATTCCTCTGAAACTGAACCTGAGGATGTGACAAAAACTTATGCTTAATGGTAGATAATAATCTTGGTCAAAATGAAAAAGAAGAGGTATGTGAACTAACCTATGAGCAACTCCTTGAAGTTTCTGCAAAAATACATGCATCATATAGGAAACTTAAGAAAACTCATGCTAGCTTGAAATTGGAATTTTTTAATTTACAAAAGGAGCATGAAATTCTTCTCAATGATCATTCAATAATTGATTCAATTCATATGTCTTTACTTGATGAGTTTGATGCATTAAACAAGAAGCATGTTGAGTTATCTGATTCTTATGATTCTTTAAAATTGTCACATTCTGAGTTAGAAAAAGAATATAAAAAATTAGAAAATTTAAAAACCTTTGAAAATAAAAAATCTTCATTTCATGCACCGTATAAAAAGCATCACCATAGGAGTAGATTAGTGCATCCTTTTCCTGGAGTTAGATATTTTTCATGTGGCATGCTAGGACACATAGCACACACTTGCACCATTCACCATAGCTCATATTGGGTCTGGAAACCCAAGTTACATGATCTACAACATGCATTGCATTATACTTTCCATAAGAAGGAATCCAAATATATTTGAGTTCCTAAATATGACATTTGATAATTTTATAGGCAAGCTCTCACAAAATGCCTTATGAGAGCATGTGGAACCTGGACAGCGGATGCTCTCAATATATGACTGGTGATTCCAATCAATTCATAGTGCTGGAGACCAGGACAGGAGGTAAGGCGACTCTTGGAGACAACACCACAATGAAGGTGCTAGGAGCAGGTATAATTGATAATTCCAAGAATATTTTGATTGAAAATGTTTTGCTTGTAGATGGACTGAAACACAACTTTGTCAGTATCAGTTAGCTTTGCAACAAGGGCTTCATCATAAAATTTTTGGCAAATTCATGCATTATGAGCTTAAATAGTAATACTATTTTACAGGGAAAAGTGGATCAACAATGTTTACATGCTTGATTTAAATAATATTGAATCTGCTGCTTCATTTTATTTAAAAATTTCTATTAATGATTCATGGTTGTGGCACAAGAGATTATGTCTTGCCAGTATGAAAACTCTTAGGAAAGTGACTCAAAAAGACCTAGTTAGAGGTGTTCCCAAGCTTAAGTTTTCAAAAGACCGTCTTTGTGATGCCTGCTAATTAGGAAAGCAAATTCACTCCACTTTTCACTCCATTAAGGACATTAGCATCTCTAGACCTTTAGAAGTCTTTCGCATGGATTTGTTTGGACCCGTTAGCACTACCAGCTTGGGAGGAAAAGTCTATAATTTTGTGATTGTCGATGACTACTCGAGGTTTACTTGGATTAGATGTCTGTCAAACAAAAATGAGTCATTTGATGAGTTTAGACTCTTCTTCACTTGGATTCAGAAAAATCTAGGTCGTTAGATCTTGACCATCCATAGTGACCATGGGGGGAGAGATTGAAAATGAGAGATTTGAAGATTTTTGTGAGGACAATGGGATTAACCACAACTTCTCAGATCCTAGGACCCTTCAGCAGAACGAGGTAGCTGAAAGGAAGAACTAGAACTTAGTGGAAGTCACTAGAGCCATGCTTGCTGAGTATTCACTTTCAAAATACTTTTGAGCTGAAGCAGTTAACACAGCTTGTTATGTGTTGAATAAAGTGAATATTATAGCCAAATTAAATAAGACACCCTATGAGATCCTTAAGGGTAGGACACCCAATCTTTCCCACCTTCATGTCTTTGATTGTAAGATTTTTATTCACAATAATGGAAAGTCTCACTTAGGAAAATTTGACCCAAAATCTGATGAAGGAGTGTTCTTAGGATATTCTAGTGTTGGGAAGTCTTTTAGGGTATTTAATAAGAGGACTTTGGTGGTGGAAGAGATTACACATGTAGTGTTTGATGTGTCTTATCCTAGAAATCCTATAGTTAAGGATGATGATGATGTTGAGAGATTACCACTAGAGTGGAAAATTTAGAGAAGAGGGTAGAGCAGCAGAACACTGAAGGAGTAGGAGAGGTTACCCAAGGAGTAGAAAAGGAAGATCTGGAGGAAAGGGTTGAATCTTCACACACTTTGCCTAGAGATTGGAGATACTCTTCGAGTCACCCTAAAGATCTAATCTTAAAAGACCCTTCTGATAGAGTTAGGACTAGACATGAACTTATGAAGGAAGTGCACCACTCTGCCTTTATCTAAATGACTAAACCCACCAACATAAACCAAGCCCTTTTTGATGAGTTTTTGATCGTAGCCATATAGGAGGAGTTGAACCAATTTATTAGGAATGATGTTTGGAAGCTTATAGATAGACCTAAGGGACAAAGTGTAGTTGGAACCAAGTGGGTCTTTAAGAATAAGGTGAATGATTTTGGAGTGGTGGTTAGGAATAAAACAAGATTAGAAATGGACGTTAAAAGTGCCTTTTTAAATGGGGAAATAAAAGAGGATGTGTTTGTAGAACAACCCCCAGGTTTTGAGAGTTTTCAATTTTCAAATCATGTTTTCAAATTAAAAAAGGCCTTATATGGATTAAAGTAGGCACTCAGAGCTTTGTATGAGAGGCTTAGCATATTATTACTAGAAAGGGAGTTTGTTAAAGGGAGTGTAGACACCACCCTTTTCCCGAGGAAAGTAAGAAATGATTTACTCATTGTTCAGATCTATGTCGATGATATAATTTTTGGATCTTCTGATAAAAAGCTATGTGATGATTTTTCTAAAATAATGAGTAAGGAGTTTGAGATGAGTATGATGAGAGAATTATCCTACTTGTTGGGGTTTAGCATCAGACAATTAGATTATGAAACTTTTCTGAGCCAAATAAAGTACATAAAGGAAATCTTGAAGAAATATAAAATGAACAAAGCCAAGCCAATTAATACTCCCATGACCTCAAGAATTCAATTAGACAATGACCCAAATGGAAAAATAATTGATCGAAAGAAGTACAGAGGGATGATTGGATCTTTACTTTACCTGACTACTAGCAGACCTGATATAATATTTAGCGTTTGTCTTTGTGCTAGATTTCAAGATGACTATAAGGAATCCCACCTAACTGCAGTTAAGAGAATTCTTAGATACCTTTTAGGGACCTAAAACCTAGGAATCTAGTATGTTAGGCACAACACTTATTTTGAGATTATTGGATTTTTTTATTCTGATTTTGCAGGATGTAAGGTGGATAGAAAAAGCACTTCTAGAACTTGTCAATTCATAGGATAGTCTTTAGTCTCCTGGTCTTGTAGAAAGAAAAACTATGTTGCTCTTTCCACTGCTGAAGCTAAGTACATTATCTTAGGAAGTTGTGTGACCTAGGTCCTTTGGCTAAAATAGCATGTACTTGATTTAGGATTACCTGTAGGAACCATCTCAATTCTTTGTGACAACACTAGTGCCATCTGTATTTCTACGAATCCTATCCAACTTTCAAGTACTAAGCACATTGACATTAGGCATCACTTTATTAGAGACCATGTGACTAAGGGTGACATTGAGTTACATCATGGGGCGACTGAGAATCAACTGGCTGATATTTTTACTAAACCACTGGCCTTCGACACTTTTAACAATTTAAGGACCAGATTGGGTGTGATTGACATTAATGCATGAACTTGACTTCAACTGATGTTTTATCTGCTTATTACTTTGGTGTATTTTTCTAGTTTTTGTTATTTTTTTGTTAATTATTTTTTGCTTTGTTTTTGGTACTTTATTTTTTTCTTTGTTCTTTCTTTTCAAATCATCGCTAAATTGATATCTTATACCTTATTTTTTATTTTGAAATTTTGGTGTTAATGTTTTACTTCTCTTAATCTGCTAAAGGGTAAAAATACCATTAATTGTGTCTCTTTCTCTAACTTATTTTGGTGGTAAAAATTTTTTTTCTAACCAAAAGTTTATCTCAAATGAACAACTGGATTTTGTAATTGAGATCTTTTCACCTTGCTACAGTAATCTAGCTTATACCGTAATAGTCAAAGTTTTTATGTTACTTAAAGATTTCTCATTATCCTGTCAATACATCTATCACATGATCTTTTATTCTATTTTATGGATTGTTCTTCCCGATATTAGAGAGTGAGTGTTTTTTTTCTAATATTGGAAGATATACTCACAACTAAGAATATTTAAGAGTTTTTGGAAAAGAATCTAGCTTGCAAAAATAATGAAAAAAAATGTGGCCAATGATGCCAAAAACAAAAGATACGCAATGACGCCAAATTGAAAAAATTATATACACAAAGTGTATCAAAAATCAAAAGATGCGCAAAGTGCGCCATTTAATGGACAAGAGGCATAAAATGAGACCATCAAAAAGTAAGCTATCTTTCTTTCTTCTAACGCTTAAAACTTAGAAGATTTCATATATCACTTAAGATTTTCAAGGACTTCATTTCAAATTTTGTGATTTAAAAAACTACTTTGATATATTATTTTATAAGATATTTTTCTGAAACCAAGTCTTGATCGGATCTCTTTTTCTTATCCAAATGTTTTTTTTTAAGTTAGGCCTTTTAATTTCAGAAGAAGATTTTGCCCTAAAAGAAGTCCAAGCTTAGGGTTAACATGATCAAATATTTTACCATTTTTTTTTATTTTTGAAGTTGTTAACTCATTAACTTACACATTTTTAAAATCTATCACATGGAGACTATATTATGTTCATGCCTTTATAAAAAAAAAAACTTTTTTGCTTTTATTTTATCATTGTTATTTTTTTGTTGATCTTATTATTTTAGTTGCTTTAGTTTATCTTGAGTTTCCCTCCTTTTTGTGATATCAGAAGGGGAAGTAGTCTGATGTATTTTGTACTTTAAATTCTAGAACTTAGTGAACTACTTTTTCGTCACATTATTTTTATTGAACTGCCATAACTGCTTGGAATTCTTTATTTATGTTTGCCATCATCAAAAAGGGGGAGATTATTTCAAATTTGAGATTATGGATTAGACTTTTGATGATATCAAACATTCATGATTTTTTACGACTGCCTTGCCTACTAACTTTTCAGGTCCACAAGATCGAATGCAACTCAAGCAGCTTAAGATCGGGTAGATTTAGGTTGAGTCAAATATGTATTTTTTCATTTCTTGAGTTAATTATAAAAGTGGTTCCTGATGCTAAGTAATCTTGAACACACACACTTGAGGGGTTTTTTGAGTTTTTCTGTTTTGAGTGCATCGGCTTGGACGATGTTCATATCGGTCAGGCCGATCCAACTAAAAATAAAAACCCTAATTATGGCATCCTGGTTAAGCAGCTGTCATTAAGCAAATCATCCTGAACGTTGTATCAGCCAGGATGATAGGCTCAAATAAGAAAGAATCAGCCGCCATGATCATTTTAAGTATTCTTTATTTTAAAATATCGGCCATGATGAATTCAACATCGGCCTAGAGGATACATCATAATTATGCCTAAAATAATCTGGCAATTATGAAAAGCAATTAAGACTGATTGATACGATCATATCAGTCAGGACGATCGCATAATCGGCCAGGACGATGGACTGGACAATTGACATCGGCCAGTATCTATTCAAGGCGATGTTCAGGATAATTTTCCTAGGATTTGAACTAATAGTCCAGAATGATATTGTATCAACTTGGATGATATAACCAAATTTTCTTCTAATTGTCAAAAATCGTCCCAACTGATTGTTCTTAATTTGTAGTGGTCGGCCAAGACGATAAAAATATCGTCTTGGACGATAATGTCGGTTCTTTAAATTCTACTTAAAGGACCTAAATTTTCTCATGCTTAAGACCTTGAGTGTTGCTGTCTTGACCTGAGAGAGCCTTGGGAGAGGGGGAGAGAGAGAGAGAGAGAGAGAGAGAGAGAGAGAGAGAGAGATAGAGAGAGAGGAGAACTTATGAGGGGGAGTTTATGAGAGGGTTCACAAAGGTTGCTCCCAGCAAGGTTCCAAGTCGTCATCACCATTCTTCGTCCTTTATCCTTGGGAGGTTCTTGGGAGGTATACTTCAACAAAAGGTCTGGGTTCTCTGCCCACTTCAGGAGGAAGCAAAAGGAGTCGGTTCTCTGCTTGCTTCAGGAGGAAGCAAAAGGAGTCGGTTCTCTGCCGCACTGGGGTTGGTGAAAAGGAGTCTGTCGTAAAGGCTTCTCCATCTAGCTCTGGGAGCTAAAGGAGAGACACTTAGTTAGTACAATACTTGGAGTGTTCCTCCGCGGAGTGGACGTAGGTCAAGGATTGACCGAACCACTATAAATTTGGTATGATCTTTCTTTGTTTTGCTTCCGCCTTTATTTATTTTTCGCACTCTGGTTTCTGTGGTGATTTTGGTTTATGATTGTTGTGCTTTACCTAAGAAAATTTTTAAAATACCAATTCACCCCCCCTCTTGGTTAGCCTCAGGCAAGTTCTTAAGGGCTTAACATCTCTAACGAACTTTCAGTTAGAGGTGTCCGCAAGCTTAAGTTCACTAAGGATCATCTATATGATGTCTTTCATCTAGGGAAGCAAGTACATATATCTTTCCATTCCATTAAGGACATTAGCACCTCTAGACCTTTAAAAGTTCTTCACATGAATTTGTTTGGACCCATTAGCACTGCCAGCTTTGGAGGAAAAGTCTATGGATTTGTGATTGTTGATGACTATCGAGGTTCACTTGGATTAGATTTTTATCACATAAGAGTGAGTCTTTTAATGAGTTTAGATCCTTATCCACTAGGATTCAAAAAAGGTTAAGTTCTGAGATCTTGACCATTCATAGTGATTATGGTGGAGAATTTTAAAATGAGAGATTTGGAGACTTTTGTGAAGATCAAGGGATTAGTCACAACTTTTTAGCTCCTAGGACCCCTCAGTAGAATGGGGTAGCTAAAAGGAAGAACAAGACCTTAGTTGAAGCCTCTAGAGCCATGCTTGTTGAGCATTCACTTCCAAAATACTTTTGGGCTCAAGCGATAAACACATATTGTTATGTGCTGAATAGGATGAATATTAGATCCAAACTGAATAAGATACCCTTTAACATTATTATGGGTAGGACACCCAACCTTTCCACTTCCATGTATTTTGTTGTAAGATTTTTATTCTTAATAATGGGAAGTCACCCTTAGGTAAATTTGACCTAAAATTTGACGAAAGAGTGTTCATAGGATATTCAAGTGTGGGGGAATCCTTTAGGGTGTTTAACAAAAAGATATTTATGGTTGAGGAGATTACTCATATAGTGTTTGATGTATCTGATCCTAAGAAGTCTGGAGTTGAGGAAAAAGATGAAGTTGGAGAGATTACCCAACGAGTTAAAAATTTCGAGAAAAGGGTAGAGCCTCAAAACATTGATGGAGTAGATAAGATTACTCAAGGAGTAGAAAATACAAATCTAGAGGAAATGGTAGAACCTAGACACACTTTGAATAGAGATTAGAGATATTTTTTGAGTCGTCTTAATGAACTGATCTTAGGAGACCCTTCTAAAGGTGTTAGAACTAGGCATGGACTGAGGAAGAAAGTGAACCACTCTGTCTTTATCTCAATGACTGAACCCACTAATATCTACCAAGCCTTTTTTGATGAATTCAAGATCTTAGCTATGTAAGAAGAACATAATCAATTTATAAGGAATGATATTTGAGAGTTAGTAGAAAGACCTAAGAATCAAAGTATAATGGAAACCAAATGGGTATTTAAGAATAAAATAAATGATTCTGGTGTTGTGGTTAGGAATAAGGAGAGATTAGTGGCTATGATGTACAACCAAATAGAATGGATTAATTTTTAGGAGAGATTTTCCCCTATAGCTAAATTGAAAGCCATTAGAGTGCTATTAGCATTTACTTGTTAGAAGGTATTTAAGCTTTTCCAAATGGATGTCAAGAGTGCCTTCTTAAATGGGATGATAAAAAAGGATATGTTTGTAGAGCAATTCCCAGGTTTTAAGAGTTTCTAATTTTTAAATCATGTTTATAAATTAAAAAAAAATGTTTTATATGGATTAAAACATGCACCTAGAGCTTGGAATGTCAGGCTTAACACATTCCTATTAGAAAGGAAGTTTATTTAAGGGATTATAGACACAACCCTTTTTCTAAGAAAAGTAGGAGATTTGTTACTCATTGTTCAAATCTATATTAAAGATATACTTTTTGAATCTTCTGATAAAAAAATTATGTGATATTTTTTCTAAAATAATGAGTAATGAATTTGAGATGAGTATGATGGGAGAATTGTTCTACTTTTTAGGATTTAGCATAAGACAATTAGATGATGAAACATTTCTTAATCAATTAAAGTATATTAAGGACATATTAAAGAAATATGAAATGGATAAAGACAAGAAAATAAATACTCCCATGAGCTTCAGTGTTCAGTTGGACAAGGACTCAAATGGAAAATTGATTAATCAAAAGAAGTAAAGAGGAATGATTGGATCACTGCTTTACGTTTTTTTGAGAAAATGCAAAGAGCAATTTTATTTAATAAAAGCAACTAAGTACAAATAAACTCCTTTAATAAGTGAAGAAAAGAAGGAGTAATGCTACCTACTATCATTCAGATTATCCCAAAAAAATATGAACTTATATCTAAGTTAGCGCACATATCTGCTAACTTATTACATTCTCTTTTAGCAAAAGAAAAAAATCACATGTTTAAAGTCTTTAAGAAAATCTAATTCCTTAGGATTTAAAAAATCTTTTGAAATGGAATTATTCTGAAAAGCATTTTGCAAAAGTAAAATCACATTGTGATTATCACCTTCGATCATAAGGCCTATAGCATCTAGCATCCAATCTTGAATATACCTTCTTAAGGAGAGAATAGAAAGTACTTCAATTTGAGCAATATCCCAGTGATTTATGCTGAATCCAAAAGCTACAAAAAATCTTTCCTTTTCATCTCTGAAGATGCCCCCAATTCCAGCTTTGTTGTTACTGGATAAGGAAGATCACTACTTTACTTGACTGCTAGTCGACCAAAATATAGTATTTAGTGTTTATCTCTGTGTTAGATTTCAAGCTGATCCTAAAGAATATCACTTGAATATAGTTAAGGGAATTCTTAGATATCTCTTAGGGACTCAAAACTTATGAATCTGATATCCTGGGCACAGAAGAAAGCCTAACCTGGCCTTAGGACAACTCATAGCTTACATCATAAAAATTAAACACAATCTTCAATATCCTGCCCACCTAATTTTTAGCCTATCTTCTACACTAATAGCTCCTTCCATGTTCTTCACAATACTCATCTCCATCTAGAGCACAAGGAGGTTGAGGGAGCTGAGGGCGAAGCTACTCGTGCACCTATTCCTAAACCTATTCTAATTCTTCAATAATCACAACTGGATCAGCTAGTGGAGAGGTTCAATCTGTGGGAGGCTAGGTTGGACTCATACGTTGTTGTATAAGAGCAGCAGCATGAGACAGATATTGCTAGATTTGATGCATATATGGCCCACCAACATCAGCAATATGACCAGGATATGACCTAGTTTGGGGATCATTTCACTACCATTTCTAGTTTCTTTTAGCCACATCCACCACCTCCTTCTTATGATCAGGGCCCTTCATACTTGTAGACTATTTTTTTGTGATATTGTTTATTTAATTATATATATAATATATATATATATATATATATATATATATATATATATTATATTTATTTTCTATTTCCTCCTCCTTTTTTTGATGTCAAGAGGGGGAGTAGTGGTAGTGTTAATGTGTTCATATTGTTACACTATATTATTATTATTTTTTTGTACTATTATTGGTTATTGTTTGTATGACATGCTTGATATTAGTAAAATTTGTGTTGTTTGGTTCATATTATTCACCTTTACTTTATGTTTCATTTGTTTACTTATGTTGAATTTCCTACCAAATGTTTGCCATCATAAAAAGGGTGAGATTGTTATAAATCTTGATTAATGGATTATAATTTTGATGATATAAAACATTTCTGACATTTTTGTTTTTCTACTATTACCCTACCTACTAATGTTTCAGGTCCACAAGGTTAATTGCAAATCAAGCTCGCTCAAAATTGGGTAGATTAGGACTGAGTCAGACGGTAAGGGCATTTCTAATGTCTTTATCTTTTCTTGAGTCAATGTAATAATGTGGATCCTTATACAAAGTAACCTTGCATACACACACTCAGGAGGAGAAATTCTATTTATTTTAGATATTTTTGTTTAAAATCATAACATCCAGGATGATCCTAAATCGTCCTAGGTGAACAATTAAAAATAGATTATCCTAAATCATCCTAGATGATCAATTAAAAATAGAAACCCTAATTATAGCATCCTTATTAAGATAGTTGAATTAAATAAATCATCCTAGACGATATTAACATCGTCCTAGACGATTGGCTCAAATAAGAAAAAATAAACTGCCAACTCTTTTAGGCATGTTATTATTTTTATACATCATATAGGACATCATCCTGGACCATGCATTACAATTATGCCTAAATTAATCTCATGATTAAAGAAAGCAATTAAGATTTGATTGACCAGTTATATATCATCCCGAACGATCTCAAGATCATCTTAGATAATCAATTAAACAAATAATTATTTCTTCCTGAATCATTCAAGATGAATAGAATAATGTGTTAAATGATATGTACTGATTTGAACTAATAGTATATGACGATCCAAGAATTGGCCTAGATGATAGGTTACTTTTTCATCGTCCAACATGTAAAGTTTGGTCGAACAGAGTGATGATCTGGATGATATTTGATGTTTTGAACAAATTATACATTATGATATACTCATCATCTTTGATGATCAAAACAAACAAATCTTCTAATCATCCAACCCCTCCCAGATCATTCTGACCGAATGAGCTAAAAATGAACTAAACATATAGGATGATCTATCGATTGTCCTGGACGATATTTATCGGTTTGCTACAATTTAGGGAAACTTTAAAGCCCTTGTATACAAGATCTCTTGTTTAATCAAGATTGTATCTTTTTCTGCTATCTTGACCAAAGAAAGCCAAGAGAAGGAGAGGGAGATCTTGGGAAAGAGATAGAGAGGATCTTGTGAGGGAGAGTTTATGAGGGATTCACAAAGGATGCTCCAAGCAAGGATCCAAGTCATCTTCTCCAGTCATCATTTCTGGTTCCTTTGAGGTTCTAGAGAGGTCTACTTCAGCGATCAATCGAGGTTCTCTGTCTCCTTCTAGGAGAAATGAAAGGAGGTTGAGGTTCTCTGCCTGCTTCAGGAGGAAGCGAAAGGAGGTCAGGTTCTCTGCCTCACAAGAGTCATTAGAAATGAGTTTTGTAAAGGCATATCCACCTTATTATGGCAACAAAAGGAGAGTCACTGAGTTTAGTATAATACCCGGAGGAGAGGCTCCGAGGAGTGGATGTAGGTCAAGTTGACCAAACCACTATAAAGTATGGTGTATTCTTTCTTATTGTATTTCTGCATTTAATTTTCGCACTATAAATTATGTGGGTGAATGTTTTGTTTAGATCATATTTTTTGTTTGAGAATTTTTAAAACACCAATTCACCCCCCCCCCCCCCCCCCCCCCCCTCTTGGTTAGCCTCTTGCTAATTCATAAGGGCTTAACATCCATAACGAATTTTCAAAAGATAGAAAGAGAAACCATACCCAAAATAGTTGCCAAAAATTTGTGGGCTCAAAAAATTCATGCCCCAGCCTCTTTGTGATCCATTTCTTTTTTTGTGGACGAGGAGGGATTTAACAAGTTTAAGTTTCAAGGTATATTTTTATATAGTAAATTGGGTTTTAGATAAGATATTAAAAAGAGATTTAACCCTCATTTTGTAAGGACTTAATGATATGAGTTCATGTTTCCTATAGGTGTAAGCCCCTATAAATAATTACCCCTCTCGAAAGAAAGAGAGATTTTGATTAAGGATATTGGTCAAATAGATACATAGTTTCTAATATATCATAGTAGTAGAATTTAATATTTAAAAATTAAAATTTATATCACCATATACTTAAAGCAAGTGGTGGGAAAAATAATGATGAACTAGATCAAAATCCCATGGTTTTGTCATCTAGGGTCATCATGGCCCCTAGTCTACTAAGTCAGAGGAGGTAGTCGACCCAACCTTATTGAAGGCTCTAAGTTAGTAACCATGGGTTGCTTCTTTCAAGGGTACCTTATAGACTTAGGGTGAATGTTTGTTTAAGGGGTCAAATTTGATTCAACCATAGCCAACAAAGGGATTTACGCCCAGTCAATTATACCCTATTAATTCATTACATCATGATTTTTAAGTTGTTGGGGAACATATAGGCTATGACCATTACTGTAATTTGGTGGTAAAACTACTCTGTCAAAGGGTCACAGACATAATTATTTATCTATGCTGCCATTTAAGGATGAAACAACCACTTTGATGACATATTCCAGTTTCTTATTGGAAAGTGAGGATTTAAGAATGAATCTTAGTGATTTTTTTGACAAAACATTCACTCTTTGTGAGCTATAGTATTTTTTAAATTTATCCACCTTAACAAACTATTATAGAGGGTGGATGGAACTTTTGCTTTAGGTGTTTGAGTGATTTATTTATGTCTTGAATATCAATATCATTAATGGATGTAGAGATTAAGATCTTTGATAGATTTTTGAGAACAAACCCCTCTAGTTGATATTTAAATTCAACAAGGACATTATCAGGATAATGTTAAATTCAATTTAGATGCTAATATTTTATAAGAATCTGGGATGCATTTTAAATGTTTGGGGTCCACTATGGTTGATATTTTCATCAATATATCCAACATCATGGATTTATGGGGTATGATAATTTCATAAATCAAACCTTATCAATTTTGTTTACTTATATAAAGTGGATCGGGTCGACCTCCTAATTTCTGGAGTTATCATGTAAGTATTGAAATTACTAAATGACAAGAGGGGGGTGAATTGTGAAAATATTTTTCTCAATAAAAATAACCCTAAACAAGAGTTCTAATTTTTTTGTTATTTTTGAAATTTTACAACAAAACTTTAAGCAAGTTTTCTTCCACAAATTTCACCATGCAATAGTTATAAAAATTAAATGCAAGTAAAAAGTAAATGACGATAAGGAAAAAACACACCAAGAATTTTTATAGTGGTTCGGTCAAAATATGACCTACGTCCACTCCTCGGAGTCCTCCGCTCCGGGATTTTTACTACCAAAAATAGTTCTCCTTTTCCCCCCTCGGCAAGGCGGAGAAGCCTTTACAAACCTCCCTTTCACCAACCCGGCGTGGCGGAGTGCCAAACTCTATTTTCGCCCTCCTGGCGACTGCAGAGAACCTTCTCGTTTTTCTCCCTCCTGGAGAAGGCAGAGAACCTCGAGGTCACGGATGTAGACGAGCCTTTCCCTTGGAGATCCTCCCTCAAATTCTTCTAGGGTCACAGGAGGAGTAAGATGCAGCAAGTATGAAGCAACCGTGTGATCTCCCTCACACCTCTTCTCCCTCACAACCCTCACCTTCTCCTTCCTCTCTCAACCCTAAAGAACTTCTCTAGAGCTCTCTCCCTTAGAATCCCTCTCTAACCACGTTCACCCCCTCTGTGATTCTTACTGAAAAAGGACTTGATTGACATCTAAAACGGGCTCCAAAAACCTCTGATTTCAAAAGTAGCCGTTACTATTCGTACAGTACAATTCAACATCATATAGTACGATCTTCATAAACAGACTTCGTCCTGGTACAAAGATGTACGAACAGTTAAAAAACAATTCGTACTGTACGATATAATATCGTACGGTACGATCCACAAAATACTATTCGTACAGGATGATGGTCTGGACGACCAGATGTCGTCTCTGTTCATCATATGGTACGATCACTATCGTACAGTACGATGAGACAAAAACCAAGAGATCGTCCAGGACGATTTCCGGGACGATCAAACTTCATCTCTGTTCATCGTATGGTACGATCAGGTTCATACAGTACGATGTTCAAAATTTAATTAGGTCTGGATTTCATGCACTAATTACGGCTTAATTTAAGTAAGTATTTAAAATAGATCGTACAGTACGACACTATTCGTACAGTACGAACGGCGCAAAATCACTTACTAGCTATTTTGGATTTGAACATATCATACAGTATGAATATATTCGTACAGTACGATCTATTCACAGAATCGTCCACATAGCTCGGATCGTACGGTACGAATTAAAATTGTACAGTACGACCTTCAGAGAAGAAATTCTAATACATTTTGCATTTAAAAACAAACTCTGCCCCTATGTGTGTGCATGGTTGCTCTTATTCTTATGCATCTTGTGGCCAGACTCAATAAAATAAAAGTAAAATAAATAGAAAAATATAATGTCTGACTCATACTCCTAATCTACCCGTTCTTGAGTCTTCCTTTCGTCCTGAGTCACTTGTGTTCTTCCTGAAATGTTAGTACTCAAGAATAATAGCAAATAAAATAATATTCAATGAAAAGTTATTCCAAAACACTCATTATTTGGCATCATCAAAATCTCAAACTCGGGGTCATGGGTTGCAACAATCTCCCCCTATTTGATGATGTCAAATAATTTGTTGCAAGTACAAATAACATTTCTTTTATTTTTTTTTTATTATTTTATTTTTATTTCTTTTTTTTAAATTAAACACAAGAAAAAAAGATACCAAAAGCAAGTACAAAACTAAAGAGGAATTCATTTAGATAACAAGCACAACAACAAGTACAACAAACTTCTCCCCCTTTTAACAGGACAAAAAGGAGGAGCAACTAAAGCAAAAAGTAAAAGAAAGAAACTACAATGCAAACACAAACAATCTAAGCAGACGGGTCCTGATCAGTTGGTGGTGGAGGTGGATTTGGTTGAAAATATTAAAAGAGAGCATCAAAGCGGTGATCAATTGTAGTAAAATGTTCTCCAAACCATTGCATATTTTTCTCGTGTTGCTGATGTTGTTCTTGAATATGCATGTCGAGACGAGTTTGCAGCTGGTCGAAGCGTGCGACCAAATCATAGTTAGGGTGTGCTGGTGCAGGTGCTCGGGGTGCGGCATGGCGTCGTGGTCGAGCTGGAGCTGATGCTGGGGCATCTTCTCCTTCTTCTTCATCAAAGACTGGTTCTTCAAGCTCATGTCCCCGATGAAAGAGAATACGAAAGGAAGCATCTGTATAAAAAATAGGAAGAATGTCGGGTTCACCAGGGTAGGACAATTTATATTTATTATGGAGGATATATCCTATTAGGTGACTAAGAGCTAGATTCTGTTTCCGTCGGGTGGTAGGTAGAGGAACAAAAGTCATATGACGAATGTAGTTGCTTATTAAATCAACCTCATCAAACTTTATGTTGGACATAATAAGATAGGTAGCGACGGATAAGGTCGGGGTCAGATTGATACGGTCGCCACCTTTGGGTATTATTGAGGTTCGAAGGACATGTTGAATTATTTGGGCATTTCTAGCTAAGGATTGAACTAGAGGTTGGTGTTGAAGGAAAGTAGCATTCCTAAGGACTCTATTAACATCGCTCCAATCGAATTCATCGGTAAGAAATGAGCGAACCATATGTCCTTCAGTGGATAACCCATTATATTGGGCAATGTCGGCTCTAGTGATCTCAACGTTACGGCCACAAACAAAAGAGTGAAAGGTGGTGTTGTCGACGGTGTAGGTGAGGTTAGCAAGAAATTCAAAGAGAAGTTCAGAATTGTAAGGAAATGCCAGGGTGAGTAGGAATTGGAAGGTGGTGGAAGCAAAGAGGCCCATTACCTCGAAATTAAGACCAGCCTGATTAAGCATTTTTGAAGGAGAAATTTTGCAGGCTTTATATCGGTGGTAGGCTTCCTCATTTTCAGTATTCAGAAAACAAGCAGATTGGCGACTCGACGAGGATGAGCTTCCAGCAGTCATCCGACCTTGTTTAGACATTGCAAGAGGGCACGAAACTGAGTGAAGGAGTGAGTGAGGAGTGGTTTGAGTGAAAAGAACGGCCTGGGCAAGGGTACTTATAGGAAATTTCGACAATCGTATAGTACGATCTAGTATCATACAGTATGATAGCCAATTAATGTCCTGACCAGTCGTTTCAGGAAAAGCCAGTCAGATCATACAGTACGATAAGTATCGTATAGTACGATCAGGCGAATTTTGCGTACAGTACGATACTCAATAATATTGTACCAACCTGATTTAATTCGTCCCAATCCGTTGCTGACGTGTATCATATCGTACGAAGAAGAGATATCATACAATACGATAGGCAATAATATCGGATGAATATCGTACAGTACGATGTTGGTTGTACAGTACAATCAACAGAGCAGAAATCAGCTTGTTGGTGGACGTTATGTGGATTAAGATGTATCGTACGGTACGATATGTGTATCGTACAGTACGATGAACATACAATGCAGAGTTTTCGTGTGGTGAGTGTGTGATGATCAGGAGTAGCCTTATTTTTAAAACCTTTTTTTTTATGCAGTTATATCTATGACACCTAATCTAGTCCTCAATGTGCTAAAGGTGTCGAAAGCTAGAGGTTTTGTGAATATGTCTGCCAATTGATCTCCTGTAGCGATGTGATGTAATTCTATATCTCCCTTAGCGACGTGATCTCTAATGAAATGGTGTCTAATGTCTATGTGTTTCGTTCGAGAGTGCTGAATTGGATTCTTAGAGATACAAATTGCACTTGTATTGTCACACATGATCGAGATGGTTCCAACAGGTAGTCCAAGAT
>NW_021319515.1:334245-360064 GCF_001605985.2 Dendrobium catenatum | reverse complement strand
ACGATCAGGTTCGTACAGTATGATGTTCAAAATTTAATTAGGCCTGGATTTCATGCACTAATCACAGGTTAATTTAAGTAAGTATTTAAAATAGATCGTACAATATGACACTATTCGTACAGTACGAACGGCGCAAAATCACTTACTTAAACTAAACTACGGCTAGGGTTTTGGATATGAACATATCGTACATTATGAATATATTCGTACAGTACGATCTATTCACAGAATTGTCCACATAGCTCGGATCGTACGGTACGAATTAAAATCGTACAGTACGATCTTCAGAGAAGAAATTCTAATATATTTTGCATTTAAAAACAAACTCTCCCCCTGTGTGTGTGCATGGTTTCTCTTACTCTTATGCATTTTGTTGCCAGACTCAATAAAATAAAAATAAAATAAATAGAAAAATACAATGTCTGACTCATACTCCTAATCTACCCATTCTTGAGTCTTCCTTTCGTCCTGAGTCACTTGTGTTCTTCCTGAAATGTTAGTACTCAAGGACAATAGCAAATAAATTAATATTCAATGAAAAGTTGTTCCAAAACACTCATTATTTGGCATCATCAAAATCTCAAACTCGGGGTCATGGGTTGCAACAAGTATCAGAACCTGGGATGTTTATTTTAATGTGTGAATTTTCATTATAAGATTCCTTGAATGCCTAATATGAATTTTCAATGACCTGCACAACATCCTCAAAGTCACGTGTGTACATACATTATGCTCATTGAGCCCGTATGGGTACATACTGTTCAATGCATCTCACATGATGTATTTGTATGGTAGCTTTTATATGCAATACAAGAGGTGTATATAATATAATTACATATCCACATACATACTCATGTATGTATTTACATGCTGACATACCATCATATATATTTGTATATTTTTAATGCTTGTTAACATATGTTTCGTACTACTTAATGTGTTTGCATGATATATTGATATATTGCTTGGTATCTTAATGCATTAATAAGTGTATGATGTATTTTCATAATATGTATGTATAATGCCTTCGTGAATTGCCTAATTATTTGCATAGTGCATTTGCTTGGAAATTCAATTCTCTCATGTAGTGCATGACATGTTTGTATATCGGTGTATAACACTGTTGCAACACAGTACATCTTACAAGTTGGACAATTTGCTTGCATGATATATTCTATATTTTGTAATATTTCATTTTGGAATTGGCAAATGCCTTATGTCCGCTTGTATAAGTGTTGTTGATCTAGTGGCATGTTATCATCTTCTCCAAATTTAACTCTTAGGAGTGTATTTCTTCCTATAAGAGAGCTGTACAATGCATCGAGAGTCCTTTACCCTTCATTTTTAAGTGAACTGATTTATTTGGCCTGATCACCTGGTATTAGTAGTTTCCGATATTTGTTTAATACAAAATGCAATGTTCAATATAAATTCCCAACCTTACTTATAGGTGAGTAGTAGCATTGTGTTATAGGTCGCACATTACTTCTTACAGGAAAGCTATTATGCGATATCAAACCATGTTAGTATTGCTTGAGGGAAAGCAATAGTCGTTTAGAGAGTTTATATCGCATGGAGGTAAAAAATATTCAACACAAATTCTCCAACATTGTTTATAAGTGGGACTTCTACGTGCATTTCAAGTTTATGTTCTCTAATTGTGCATAAATAATACTCACCTCATGTTTGTCATTTTAACTTATAAGCAAGTTGTTATGTGTATAATGAATCATCTACTATTTCATGCAAGTTATGCTACAAATATTTTTCCACTTCCTGCATGCGGGCCAGTCATGTACATCATAAATCCTCTAGTGCTACTCATAAGTGCTTGCCCTTGTCATATATTTCTTAAACTTTCTCATAATATGTTGCGGGAATTCCTATGTTTGCAGTTTGCAGAGAACTCATCATACCTATTTGCAATAGAATGTTATTGACTTTTATGTGGATTGCATTAACCTCAAGCTCCATAAACATATCCTGATTATTAAATCCTTGCATTTAAAGCATATTGAGCACTATATCATTGTCTGTTGTTGGCTATCACCTGTAGGCATACTATTGTGCATAATGCAAATCTTCTTCCTATCTCTGCTTATAGATGGCATGTTGTATGTCTATGTCTAGGTTTACAAAGGATCCATCATATTTACAATATATCCATTGTCATTATCCATAAATAGACTATATTATCCATCTCATTCATAAGGGATTATCACATTTTTCTATAAGTGGATTAACATATATTTAAGGAATGTTGTAGCATTCATTGCATGCTACTTGTATATGTTTGTAGGGTACCTATGACACTCACAATCTTTTCCACTAGCATTTCTCACAAGTGGAATGCTTCTTTATTCATGAGTCCCTTGCTTTCTACCAGTGTGTAGTCTATTGTATGCATAATGAACTTGTTATTATTGCATGTTGATCTTTAGACCTTCACAAACTAACTATTGCAGATAGGAAGTAGACAATTATCCTTGCAACTTCCTTATTTTGCTTGTAGGAAAGCTGCATCCCTTACTAAATTTTAAATGTTTCATTGACAAATCATTCACTTGTATATCAACTACAAATGAGAAATGCATTTGTGGTCAATTTGAACAATGTTAACCATAAGTGGGCTGACATCAACATTACAACTGTGAGTTATGGTGTTCTTTAAGGGTTTCATATTATCATTTTTAAGAAAAATGACACATTTCTTTTAGCTCTATAGTTCACTACTTGGAGATGAATTATGTTTAAAAATTTTGTCCCCCACAAGTCATTTCTATCACACTTGTTTTTCAATTTTGTTGTTTTATTTTTTGCAAATTTAGTTTTAGACATTATTTTATTAAAGTTAGGTTCCCTGTGTTTTGAACTTCGGCAGCCTCCCGGCATCTCCTCCATTTAAGGAAACTTTTGGGAGTCTAGGCCTGCCCAACACTTTAAGAGAGACATGCATGGTCGGTGTTAGTTGACACTGCGAACATGATCTTCTTCCACACCACACCAAAAAGATGTGCACGGGATTTAAGGTGCCTATATAAGAATTTTAAACTTTTCCCAATCAGCGTGAAAGTACTTATGGGTACCTAAATTTTATCTCGCTATGCTAAGAAAAGCGTGCACAAAGCTGCCCACCTTGCCACAAGAATCACACCAAGCTCCCTCCCATCATGCTGAGAAAAGCACACATAGGTGAGATGATCCATTCATTGCATTATGAGTACAAAATATAGGATTTGGGGGCTTTTTGAGTTTATGGGAATTATACCTTAGTGACAAGAAATGATGATGGTGTCGAGGGCACGAAGGACCAAAACATAACCTCTCTCTCTCTCTCTCTCTCTCTCTCTCTCTCTCCCTCTCTCTTTGGAATATTCCTCTTTCTTTGAATCCTTTTTACCTCTCTTTCTTTTTAACAAATAAACAAGAGAGATGAAAGGGTTGTTTGTGTTGTTGGCTAAGTGACACCAAGTGGAAGAAAAATGGAATGGGTTGTTGCTAGTTTTAGGAGTAAGTTTGGGATAAGACAAGCCTCAGGCTGTATATCGCAAGGAAGGAGAGGGAAGATTCGAGTAGGTAATGAAAAGAGGCGGCTGACAAGATTTGGAAGATGTTGTAGAGGAAAAGTGGGATGCAAGGTGGATTGGAATGGGCTATTTTATTGGTGGGTTGTAGATGGGCTCTAGAGTGTAGGGAGATGGGCTAGGTTATGAGGGCTATTTAAGTAAGATTTTATCTTTATTTTGGATGCTGAAGTTAAAGGTTTCGATAATGGAGAAGAGTTAATATAAGAGGGTAGTTATATTATCCATAAGGAGGAAGACCTAATGTGTGAGCTTCTATAGTTGAGGATAGCAATGGTTTCTACAGTGGGGTGAGAGGAATATAAGCACATAGATGAGAGGGGAAGTAGCATGTTAACTTAGGTGGAGGGAAGTGGAGGTGCTTATAGGTAGGGAGTGTTTCACGTGAAGAGGAGTCCTTTTCAATTAAATTCAAGTATTCTTATTATTGATTTTGTATCAAATACAAGTCCAAGTCCAAATCCAAGTCATTGATTTGTTGAAAATTTTGGCAGCCTCCTAGCCTCTTCCCTATTTAAGGGAAACTACGGGAAACTGGGCCTTCCCACCATGATAAAAAAAAAATATGTATGGTAGGTGTCCTCGAACACCACGGCCATATTTTATTCGTCTCATACCATGCTAAGAAAAGTGTGTATGGGTCTTCTATAACAACTATTTAAAAAGGTAGTTATTTCCCTATAAGCAGATACTTATGTGTATCCCCGCTCTGTCATAGGCGCCGCACTGAGTTCCATTCTCACCTGCTAAGAAAAGTGTGTATAGGAGATTTTCTAGTGTGCAACAAACACCAGAGAAGGGATTTTAGGTGATCACTCGTTTCGTTGAGAGCACTGCAATAAACTTCCTCCCACCACGCTAAAAAAAGCATGTATAAGTGGTCATTTTGTCACGATGCAAGCGTCAAAGGTGTGTTCTCAGAGTTTTAGCGTTTAGAGGGGTTATACCTTGGCGGCCGGTGGGTGGAGGGTACAAAAATTGAGACAACACTTGTTCTTCCTCTTTTGAGTTCTTTCTTTCTTTTTTCTTTTCTTTTTGGTACTATAACAACAACAACAATAAAAATAATACTAAGAATAATAATTATTATTAGATAATAAAAATAACCATCATTTTCGTTAAAAATTAATAATAATGATGATAATTATTATTATTATGATTAATAATTATTATTTTAATGTCCAACTAACCATATTTAAATGAATATAAAAAGCTTAGAAAATTTCTACCTTAGTAATGGGTATAATATGCTAAGTGGACTTTATTGAGGGGACTGAGTTGAGAGGGTTGAGTGAGTGAGCTAAGTTGGGCTAAGTTGGGTTAAGTGGGTGAGTTGGGGTGAGTTAGAGGAATCGGGCCATATTATTAGGTGTATGGTAAAGATACGTCTCGGTTAAGGTAGAGAGAAAGAGGTCCACAAGTTAGAGCTGGTCTGCATCTTGGGATTCATCAATCCAGAGGGTCGGAAGAGGCGAATCAGCTCAGGTAGGGAGAATTTTCTCAATCTCTCTCTCTCTCTCTCTCTCTCTATCTATCTCTATCTCTATATCTCTCTCTCTCTCTCTCTCTCTCTCTCTCTGGACTGTATGTATTGAATGGGTCGAAAGGTGGAGAGGGAGATCGTGATTTGCAGTAGGTTCTTATGGCTTAAGGCAGAGAAGGAGGAAGGGGAAGCTTGGCTTCAAGTTTGCGACTATGGGATTCAGCCAGATATGGGGTTCGGAAGGTCAGCAAAGAAGTTAGGCGCAAGGTGGATATATCTCTCTCTCTCTCTCTCTCTCTCTCTCTCTCTCTCTCTCTCTCTCTCTGAATCAAAGGAGGTAGGTTGCTAGGGCAAGTTAGATTATAGGGATGAAGAGGGAAAGAGTTCAATTATGTGTGGAAGAATACCTAAGGTGTGAGTTCGCTCTCCTTTTAACGACGTGAGCAGGGATGTCACATAGGAGTTTTCATTAAGCGGGTCTCCAAAAGTATGCTTGGATTTCATGCTATGATTTTCATTCTGTAGGTCTACAAGATTCAATCATTATGCCTTTATGGATTATTAGATGTATTTATAATCTTCAGTATATTTGATATATTTTCTCTTGGTCAAGTAGAGATGCATGGAATAGTGATAAACTACTTCATACTCGGATCCCTAAAGTGTTATTTCGTAGATTGATAATAGTAGGTAGCATCATAACCTTTGTGATGCATGTTAACTAGGAAAATAGGTGAGGTTCTCATTTTATTCCAATAAGGATCTTAGAACTAGGAAACCTTTGAAAATTATACATATGGATCTTTTTAGACCTGTTAGCACTATAAGTCTAGGAGGAAAGGTATACGGATTTATAATAATTGATGATTTCCCAAGATTCAAGTGGGTTAAATTTTTATTTCATAAGAATGATTCGTTTGAGGAATTTAGAGATTTTTTGACTTGAATTCAGAGGAAACTACGGTATAAAATTTTAACAATTTAAAGTGATCACGAATGTGAATTTGAAAATGAAAGATTTAAGAATTTTCATAAATAATGAGAAATTGATCACAATTTTTCTGCACCTAGAATCTCTCAGTAGAATGGGATAGTCGAAAGAAAGAACATAATATTAATTGAAGGCGCTAGAGCCATGTTGGCTGAATATTTACTTCATAAATATTTTTGTCCTGAAGCAATTAGTACTATATGTTATGTTTTAAATAGAGTGAACATTAGGTCAAAACTGAACAAAATACCCTATGAGCTTATTAAGGGGAGCACCTAATTTATCATATTTGCATATTTTTGGATGTAAGTTGCTCATACATAATAATGAAAAATCTTCTTTAGGAAAATTTGATCGAAAATCAGATAAAGGAATTTTCTTTGAATACTCTAATGTTGGAAAATTGTATATAATATTTAACAAAAGAATGTTAGTAGTTGAGAAGACCATACATGTTATATTTGATGAATCTAGAATTTTAGGAGAGCTAAGTTTGTAAGATGATGATTTAGAAAATAACTCATAAAGGTTTGAGAAGATTAATTTGGAAGAAATTTTGGAGATAGTAAATCCTATGCTTAGAGATTTAAAATTTTCAAAAAACTACCGAAATGAATTAATTTTAGGTGAACCTAGTGAGGGTGTTAGAACTAGGCGTGGACTAAGAAAAGAAGTCGATTATTTTGTCTTTATTTTAATGATAGAACTCACAGATATAAATTAAGTACTTTTAGATTAATTTTGAATTTTGGCAATGCAAGAAGAATTAAATTAGTTTGTTAGGAATAATATTTGGGAATTAATTGTAAAGCCAATGGATCAAAGTGTAGTTAGAATTAAGTGGATATTTAAAAATAAAATGAATGACTCAGGAGTTGTAGTTAGAAATAAGACTAGATTGGTGGCTAAGAGGTATAATCAAATTCAAGGGAATGATTTTGATGAGACTTTTTCTCCTGTAGCAAGACTTGAAGTATTAGGATTTTGTTAGCCTTTGCCTACTTTAGAGGATTTAAATTGTATCAAATATATATTGAAAATACATATTTGAACGGGGTGATACAAGAGGATGTTTATGTTGAATAACCTTCAAGTTTTTGAAAATTCAAAACACCCAAATCATATTTTTAAATTGAAAAAGACATTATATAGATTGAATTAGTCGCTTAGGGCTTGGTACGAGAGGTTAAGCAAAATTCCTGCTTTGGATATCTTTTGAAAAAGAAAGTGTGAATATCACTCTCTTTTTAAAAAAATTATGAGACGATATACTCGTTGTTTAAATTTATGTTGATGATATCATTTTTTGATCTACAAACAAAAATCTTTGTGATGATTTTTCTAAAATAATGAGTAGAAAATTTGAGATAAGCCTAATGAGCGATCTTAATTACTTTTAGGTTTTAGCATTAAGTAAATTAAGGAGAGAATATTTCCTAGTCAGTCGAAGTATATTAAAGACATTCTTAAGAAGTATGAAATGAATAATGCTAAACCAATTAGTACACCTATGAGTTCCTCAATTTAGTTGAATAAAAACCCAAAGAGAAAATCATTTGATCAAAAGAAATTTTGAAAGAATTATTAGATCTTTGCTTTATTTAACTGTTAATAAACTTGATATTATGTTTAGTGTTTATTTGTGTGCTAAATTTCAATCAAATCCACAAGAATCATATTTGACAGCAGTAAAAAGGATTTTGAGATATCTCTTGGGAACTTAGAACTTAGGGATTTGGTATCCTAAGTCTAGCTCTTCATATAAAATTATTGGATATTCAAATTCAGACTTTACAGATTTTAGAGTCGATCAAAAGAGTACATTTGAAACTTGTCAATTTCTAGGAAATTTTTTTGTTTCTTGGTCTAGTAGAAAATAGAAGTTTGTAGTCTTATTTATTGTTGAAGCTAAATATATTGCCTTAGGAAATTATGTGGCACAAGTTCTTTAGTTAAAATAATAATTAATTGATTTAGGATTTATAATAGGCATAATTCCAATTTATTATGATAATACTAGTGCATTTATATTTCAAAAAATCATATTCAACATCTAATAAAAAATATATGGACATAAGGCATCATTTAATTAGGGATCATATATTCAAAGGAGAAATTTAATTAAACCATATTTCAACTAAATATCAACTTGCAGACATTTTTACAAAACCACTGGCCTTTGATACTTTTAGCACATTAAAAAAAATGCTAGATGTGATCGATCTTAATGCTTAGATAAAATCTTCTACAAACATGATATGTTTAAACATGTATTTTCTATTTTGGATTTTTAATGTTTTATTTATGTATGTTTTTAGATTTTGGTTTTGTTTTTATATTTTGTTTATTTTAAACAAGTATCACGTATCAAAAGTTCTGTTTCTGATCTTTCATGCTGAATTTTCAAAGTCTTATATTCATATGGCATGAAATTATTTTCATCCCGCACAAATTCTGTAGCATTTCAATCATTATTTTGGACTGAATGCATAAAGTTTTGATTTTTAAATATCGATCATAATGTATGATATTGATATCGTCCCATATAATTTGTATTTATTTATCTGTACGCATATAGATGGTTATCAGAGTAGAATCAGTTATTATAGATGATCGTACATACAGAATTTTATTTCATGTGTACGAACCGCGTGTCATTCTTTGTGGGGGATGAACCTAACCATCATTAAAATAATCTAAAATAACTTATTATTCTGAAGTAACACCTGTTCATTTATACGATCGTCTGGTCAAAAAGCCTGTATGAAAGGATGCTTTGTAACTTGTGTGATTACAAAAAGTCATTTTGTTTTGAACATTTTTTTTCATCCATACGAAACATTTTTCATCTCGTACAATCTTAAGATCGTACGTACGAACTAATTTTCATACTGCACGAAGGGTCATTTTTTCTTTAAATAGGAGAGCTTTAGAATTCATTTTCATTCACTTCAACATCCTCCTTGAATCCTTCTCATATTAGAAAAGGCAAGTTCTAGCAAACACGGTAGAGTTTCTAAGTTCATTGACGAAAGCTTATCTGTCTAGAGCAAATAAGGATTCCTACTATAGGTTTGTTGCTGCAAAAATCACTCCGTCAAGACTCTTAATTCAAGATGATATCCACTTTCAAGTCATGTCTCTTTTACTTTAACTTAATTTGCCTTTATTTTAACTTTGATCCATGCTTATGATAAGGAGATCATTCACTACTTTTAGTGTAAATGAGTTATAGTGAGGATGAGAGCAAAATAACATCTTTTGTCAAGAAATAATGGGTAGAAATAACCAAAGAAGATCTAGGAAACTTTCTCCATTTAAGGACTCGTAGGACAAGAGCACACTTTCTAACCTCCAAATCTGATTATAATTGATCTGAAATAAATAAGACTCTTAGAGGTGCCACTCAAGTTTTTCAATTGGCTAAAGTATATACTTTAAATCAAAATACTAGGATCATCCATCATGTCCTTAGAACTTTAATCTTTTCTAAGGCTGGTGATCATATTAACATTACTCATCTTCTATCCACAGTTACCTATTTAATCATGATTGGAAAACTAATTAATGAAGCTTAACACATTCTAGATTACATTCATAACCTTTCTGAAATTGGGTTTTCTTCTTATAGGAGGAATAAAATATTGCTCTAGGACATCTAGTGAACAATATCTTAGAAAAGAAGTACAATATTTTCCATTCTGATGTTCCCACTGAGTTGCCAATCTACTTCACTGATGCCTCTTTTCGATCATTTTTTGGGAAGATTGATAATTCAAGTGAGGATACTGAGGAAGAAGGGGGAGCACCTGCATCTAATCATGGACCTGACTTTTAGGAGATGATCCAGCGCTTTGACTGATTAAAGAGTCATTTTGATAAACATTTTGTTCAAATTCAAAATCACCTAAACCAACCGGATGCACACTACCAGTAAGACATGGGATGGATCTGAGATCAGTTTGACTTGGTGAACAATAATGTTGCTATGATTAATAGTTATTTCTCAATTTCAACAAGCCTACTCCTCCAGACCAGGGTCCTTCTAAGTTATAGATGTACTTCTTTGTGTTTTCTTTGCCAATCCTCTCCAAATATGACGATTCTAGTGCTTTTGTCTTTATGTTGTATTTGTCCTCTCCATATGTGATTTTAGTGTTATTGATGTTATGTTGTTTTACTATTATGATTTGATATCAATTGCTTCAATGTATCTGATTCATAATTGATATCAATGAAAAATATATTATTTTGTTTAGTTATTATTGTTCTTTGTTTGAAATGTGAATTTGCCTATATGATATTCCAGTTTTAATTGATCTAAAAGTGTTATAAATTAACTTGCTTTACAAAATTAATTTTATTATGAAATATAATTTTTCAAAAATTTAATTAACTTATAACTTGATCAAATTAAGGATATCAATCTCATATTCTTTTTAGGCAAACATAATTTAAATATTATTATTACAATTTTGATGTCTTATTATTTTTTATTTCTCTTTTCAATATAATTATCTTTGTAATTAAAGAAATTTGATTTTTTAAATTATTAAATTTGTATAAATTAAAAAAAAAAGAATATAAAAAGGAAATATACAATATGTACAAAAATTGAAAGAATACATAATGGTTCGCAAATTGAAAAGTGGCATAAAAATAGCCCAAATATAAAAAGATGCACAAAGTGTGCCCCAAATATTTGAAAAGATGCGCAATGTTGTCAATGAATATGTTCTTTCTTATATTGTTTAATCTTTATTTCAAATCAATCTAATTTTTAGTTATATTTGATTTTTGAAATTAAAAATTAACTAATCCTCATTTCGTCACATTTGCAATAATTCTCCTTACCTAATTGTCTAGAGTGTTTCATGACCTTGATCAATTTTTATTATCTAAGTTATGATTTAATTTAAATATTTTGAATACTTTTTCATCTAATAATAGTTAACTTTGTTATTGCAATTATATTTCAATCTCTTTTAAGATCAATTACTATGATTCTCATATAAAATCTTTCATTTCAACCTTTTTTTTCTTTTTTATTGTTTTCAAAAGAGAGAGTTTATATTATTTTTTGTATTTTTAATTTTGTTTTTTGTGTTTTAGGGCCTATACTGTACGTGTTGTTGTATGTGTTTGTATTTATTTTGTTTTTTCTATTTGTTAAAATATAATATATATATATATATATATATATAGTGTTCTTCTTGAAATTTCCCTATGTTCACATGTTCATTCTTTTAGAGGGAGCTAAGGAGAAATTTAGGGTATACAAGTTCACTCAAACAATAATTATTTTGCCATCAACAAAAAGGAGGAGATTGTTGAGATAGTTATAACTTAGTTTTTTATTTTAAATATTCTTGCAACATGCATGTTTTTGATGATTTGAAATATTATTGCTTTGATTATAATTTCTCCTAATATATTTTGGATGCATTGTTTTGTTATTTGTGTGTACTAACATTTCAGGAAAATCATACTCTGGATTATTAAAGACTTCAAATCAAATCAGTTTAGGGTTTATTATAAATGAAGTATATACTTTTCATTTTATTGAGTCTGAAAGAGTGTGATTGTAATTGAGTAACTATGCACATACACACCGGGGGAGAGCTTAGAATTTATAATTTTTAAAACTAATCATAATGTATGAAGTATTTTCATATGGCACGATTTGTTTAGTTATTTTTCCCTGCAAGCAGTCAAATGAACAGAAAGTAGAAAATTTTTCTAAGTATGGATTGTACCATACGATATCACAATAATGCGTATGCCGTCTAGGGTACAAATTGGATGGGTCCCTTTTTATCTAATTGATTTTGAAATTTTTTTTGAATGATTCATACCGTATGATGTCGTCATCGATTGTACGCCATCTAGGGTATGAATTAGATAGGTCCCTTTTCATCCAGACGAATCTTAAAAATTTCTGAATAGTTCATGCCATACAATGTCATCATCGTACGTACGTCGTCCAGTGTACGAGTTGGATGGATCCCTTTTCTTCCCAATGAACTTGAAAATTTTAGTAACTAATCATATCGTATGATGTCATCATCGTACATACGCCATCCAGGGTATGAAATTGTGGGGTCCCTCTTCGTCCCGATGAAGTTGAAATTTTTTTTAACTATTCATGTAGTACAAACTTGGTTTGTATTGGACGATCATGGTGTACGAAATATTTTCGGACCGATTCACATAAGGTTCCTACGCAAGAGTTTTTGAACTTTTCGTATATACGAACATACGATCATGTTGTACGATCGTGTATGCTCAAAATAAAAAAATTTAGTTTTATAGACAATTTTTCGTGTCTTTGATATTAAAAGTCCTCCAAAACTAACATGAAATAGTCTGGTCTTCATGAATTTTCAAGAGCAAGTTAAAGAGAGAGTGTGAGAGTGTTTGAGAGAGATTACTTGCAAGTGGAGTGTGAAAGGTTCACAAGTTTACTCAAAGTTAAGGATTTCTTTATATTTTTGGTGATCACTTTTCTTTTCTTCTTTCTAGTTACTTGTGAGAAGATCTTTAAAGAAGATCTGGTACTATGCCGATACTTGGAGGGTGTGAACAGACTATGGTACTCTATCGACACTTAGAGGGTGTGAACAAATGACGGTACTCTGTCGGCACTTGGAGGGAGTAAACTGACGATGATTTTCTATTTCACCGAAGATTGGTGAAAGAGAGTTTTTATAAAGGCATTACCACCTTGCTGTCGGGGCAAAATGAGAGTCACTTTGGTAATAGTGTAATACCTGAAGATGGAGTCTTCAGGGAGTGGATGTAGCTCGTGTTTGAAAATTTTTATGCCTTTTAATTTATATATTTATTTACTGAAAGTTATTTACTGTGGTTGAAAAGTTAATTTTAAAACTTAAATTAACTTTCTATGAGATTCAAAATGGTTTTCTATTTAAAAAATCTAAGATAATTTTTAAATTATTAATTCACCCCCACCTCCTTTTGGTTAGCCTTGGGACAATAGCTTAGGTTTAACAATCTATACATAATCAATAATCTTCGTATGCCACTCTTTTATTCATGGAGAAGATCTTCTTCAATAATTTCACCAATGTCAAGTTGAAGGCCTCCATCAGGCCAATTGCTATTGGATTATATATTGATGAGTATCGCCAATCGATCTTATACCGATCAACGAACTTGTAATTTTTTATACTTTTGAAAGTTGTACCATTGTCTAAGATTATGCGGCGTGGCACACGAAATCTGTAGATGATGTTACGCATGAAGAAGTTGATCACATGCTCAGATGTAACTTCTTTGAAGGGAGCAGCTTCTATCGAATTAGAAAAGTAGTTTGTTGCTTCCATAATAAAGTGGTGTCTTGCTAGGGATGACGAATCTATTATCTCGATTATCATTCAAATGGCCAAGATATTATTGTTGGGTGTAGTGGATTTGGAGGCTGATGTATAACATCACGTGGATTTAACACTCATGGTACCGCTTGACGTGGTCAATATAATCTCTTATTATTGTCAGCCCATAGTAATCCATTATCTTAATTTTAATGGACATTTTAGGACCTAACTGATGTGCACCACAAAGTCCTTCATGGACTTCTACTACTACTTTCTTAGCTTCGTTGGTCTCTAAGCACCTTAGCCACATCTGATAAAAAACTCAATGATGCAGCGTATTGTTGATGAACACATATCGTAATGCTCTCTTTTGAATTTGCATAGCTAGGGATTTGTCTTTTTTTTTTAAGAAATGCAAAAATTACATTAAAATGAAAGAAATAACAACCTAATACAAACCAGAAAGAAGAAACTAATGGTTCCTTGATCCAAAAGAAAAAAGGAACCTTATTGAAAGCATATTTATTTAAAATAAACTTATTATCTTTGAAATGAAACCCACTGTTTCTCATTTTAAAACCGTTGAGATGCATGGGATACAAAAATATTAAACAACCCGGGGGTTGGTTAGTATCCCAGAGTTCCCATCCAGTTAAAAAATAGGATCTAGTAACGATCCCATAAGCAATTATAATAAGTTTAAACAAATAAAACTTAAAAGAAAAAAGAAGGTACAAAAGAAAAATAAAAGAAAATTACAAATTATCAAAGACATTTGCAAAACACCTAAGAATAATATCAATAGTATTTCAAATGCCTTTTCCAACTTCCAAAGTTGTAATTCAAAGCTAGTATTATGACAAATTCTTTGATCAATTGCTCCATCCTCAAGTATCTTTCCACTTTCATGATTTCAAAGAGAAATCCGGCATGTATATTATTGAGATGATTGAGAAGAACCTCTCATAACATTCTTCATTTTGAGATCAGCCATTCTTCTTCTAGGTACATCTTTCACGGGTCCTAAGGCTTGAAGTTCTTTGAACAATATATGCTTAGAACCAGAAGAACCAATTTCCTTAGTAAAAACAAATTATTCCTTCTTTAAAACAATTTTTTTTTTAATTTAAACTGATTGTAGAAGGAGGAGAAACTATTTTATCAGAAACATCTCTTTTTTCATTAATAATATCTTCCATCTCAAAATTCCATAATGCATTAATTGAAGGAGAAACCAAATTCTGATCATCAAAAAACTTTGACAAAGTCACGATATCTGTTGAAGGTTGTTTAGCAACTAATTCAGTTTCAGAATTAATAGCATCTTCCATCATTTGATTAAATTCAAAATGATAGTTATAACATGTATCTTGTTGATTAGATTCAACAATAACTACATCCTTTTCTACCTCCTGTATGTTCAAATTTTTGAATTCAATATCTGGCTTCAGAGTTCCCAATGGATTAGCAGCCATAACGGGTTCAGAACAAACCGTATCCAATACATTAGCTTCATTAAAAATTGTTTCCTTAACTTCATCCACATTTTAGCAGATTTGAATTTAAAATTTTGAACTTGTTGATTAAAAATAAAGTTTGCTGAATCTGCTCCCAACGGATTAGCAACTAAAATGGGGGTAGAATTCTGAACGGGCTGATCTGAACTTGATCTAACTGAATCAAATTGGCAATTTGGATTAATATCTAAATTATGTTAAATATGACAATCAGCTTTCTTGATTAATTCAGCTTCCAAATAATCACATTTATCGGAAACATTATGATTATTGGAAATACCAAGATCTGAGGAATGATCAACCACATGATTTCTACTCAAAATCCTTTTAACTGGATTATCTTTGGAAACGGAATTATTGGAATAGATCTTTTGATTTCATTAGTTCTAGATTTTCATATGCATCCAAGGCCCATAGGATCTCTCATCATTGTGAGAAGAAATTTTAGCAACTTCTTTGTCAACCATAATTGGATTAAATGTATTTGGACAAACAAAATATTTATGTCCAATTCTTCCACATTTGAAATATATAGAAGATATATTTTCATATTCAAATTTTTGATAAAATCCACCATTAATACCTTCAATCCAAATACCACAAGGGTGTTTGGAATTCAACTTAATTCGAATGCAAGCTCTTGCAAATTCCCTCCTTCCCCATCTAAACATGTTGCCATCAAATAATAAAGGGGTTCAGATTCTAGAAACAATTCTATAAATATTGGTTTCATCCTAGTAATGTAGAGGTAAATGGGGTGAACGAACCCAAATGGGAGAAGAAATCCAATCCATAGAACTATGATTGAAGCTAGGTGACCGTTTGTCAACACCAACGACAAAACCCCCAACAAACAAAGGACCACCATTAAGAACTTCCTCCAATGCTTCATGTGACTGAAAAGAACATAAAAGCCAATCTAATCCAAGTGAGGTTATATGAAATCTTAAAAATTTACTCCATTGCTTCCTTAATTCAATTGAACAATTTGAAAAAGGCAAGTTTTTGCATAAGATTTTCACCACTAATGAATTCTTCAAAACTTGAATATTAGCTTTTTCTTTTTCCAAATCAATCTTGACAACATTTGCATCTTCATTATCATCATGACCTTCATTCAAATTAATTTTAATGTGTGGTTTTTTAATCCACACATTAGCATTAACCAATTCTTAAGGAGGATTAAATGAAGCAGCCTCCAAATCATTAGCTAGAGGAATAAAGACCGATTTAGGTGAATTTGACTTACTTTTCAATTCTGGAATAACTCCTTTTCCTTTGCCTGAATTCGACAAAACCATTTTCTTAGAAGCCAAACCTCCCTCTCTAATCCCCAGAGGAGAGTTCAAAAAATGCGAATTGCGGGAGATGCTGCGATTGAACGAAAATCTACCTTTTGAATCCAAAGAAATTAGACTCACGGTAGATAATAGGGAGAAGGTGTTCCGATCATCCAAGGAAGATCGGACACCCTCTACCATCTTCAACAAAGGCAACCAAAATCCTCCAAAATCCTTCCTTCTTTCTTGGACATTCTCTCTCTACTCTCTTGGACGTTCTCTAAATTATAGATGAAGTATTGCCTCCAGTCATCTTCTTCTTGGACGTTCTCTAAATTATAGATGAAGCTAGGGATTTGTCTATTGGGAGTTTTCTTTCATTGAAATTATATATGAAGTATTGCCTCCAGTCATCTTCTTCCTTAACATCGAGGCAATGAATCCATGATTTCGAGTATCTACTGATTTTTCGCCTCTTGACTACATGATGTTCTTTTGGTTAATTTTCAATAATAATCTGTTTGGGAGTTTGAGGATCAAGTAGGGTTGTATCTCGCTGGCTTGAATATGGTATTCCCTCTGCCCGCAGGAATTGTAAGATTGTCGGCTCTAAGATTCGAAGGCCATGAACCATAATTGGTATAGGCATCTCCTCGTCCGTATTCAACACATCCTTAGCTAATTTGGCAAGACAATCTGCCTGGGCATTCTGACCTCGAGAAACTTGGGATGTTTTAATATTTGGCACTTATTTTAGAAGCTCGAGAGCTTGCCGGTAGTAATTGGCCAATTCAAGTTTTCCAACCTTGTAAATGTCGAGGACCTGGTCACAAGTTGAGAATCGCTAAAGATTTGTAGATTTTGGATTCTGACATCGATCACAATCGTTAGTCCTACTATTAGAGCTTCATATTTGACTTCATTGTTGATCCGAGGTTCAGTCAAGCTGAATAAAATCTCATTATGCCACACTTAGGTGCTATAAAAATGAGATCGATGTCGGCATGGACCCTTGTAATATTTGGAGGTCGGGCGGGTTTAATCAATGATGTCCTATCAAAATACATCTCCGAGGATAGTAGTTTCTTCTTTTCCTCTTCCTGCATGATTTATTCATCAGGCAAATCATCATTGAGCGGGGGGAGTCAGTATGGATAGGATGTGCGGTGAAAAAAATCTACCAAATCTTATCCCTTAACCATCTTTTGTAGTATATATGTGATATCAAACTGTAGTAGTAATATTGCCCACCTGGCTAGAAGATATGTCAATACTAGTCCTACTATTAAGAATTTGAACAGATCGATCTTTGATATTAACATCTTTATGAGAGAGCATGTAATGGCGGAGTTTTTGAACTGCAAAAATCAATGCTATGCAATGCTTCTAAATTGGAGAATAGTGAATTTCTGCTCCGATCAACCTCTGATTGATGTAGTATAGTGTATTCTCCTTACCTTCTTCATTATGTTAGGCTAATAATGCTTTTAGGAACTCTTATAGTGCTACCGTATACAGTATAAGAGGCTTCCCCAAAATTAGCACTAAAAAAATGGGCAGATTTAATTAATATATTTTGATACTGTCAAATGCTTCTTGATATTTTTCATCCCACTTGAAACAAACATCTTTCTTCATTCATTTGGAGAAGGGATGGCACCTACCCGACAGATTAGATATGAATCACCGAATGAAAGCTAGTTGTTCTTGTAAAGAATGTAATTGACAAAGATTTCTAGGAGGCAACATCTCTATAATCTCCTTTTATCTTGTTGGGGTCAATCTCGATTCTTCGATGGCGAACGACGTACCCCATAAATTTTCTTGAGGATACCCCGAATGAATATTTGAGGGGTTTCATTTTCAGATCATACTTCTTGATCATTTCAAATACAATCCTTAAGTCATCCAGGTGGTCTCTTCAGTCCATGATCTTGACAACAAGATCATCCATATAGCAGACAATCTTTTGATGTATTAACTCATCAAAAATATATGTCATTGCTCACTGGTAAGTGGCATCAGTGTTCTTCAGGCAGAAGGGCATGACCGTGTAACAAAAAATGTCGATGTGCGTTATGAACGAAGTATGCTTTTCATCCTCATGTGTCATATTGATCTGGTTGCAACTTGACGTTCAATCCATGAATGTCGATCTAGTCCAACAATCACCTTTTCTTCTATCTTTATTCTCATTCTCATTGGAGCTTGTTTGATGGGTGTTATATATGGTTTAATGGCTAATATATGAACTACTACATCAGAGGATGAGCTAGGCATCCCAGCATATGTCTAGGCAAAGCAGTCCTTGAATTCATAGAGAAGTTCTTTTATTTCTTCTATTTTCTCCTCGGGTATGAGATAACTAATGAAGGTTAGGCGAGGGCCCTCAATTCCCAAGTTGACTTCTTTTATCTCATCTATAGTGGTTGTATGCCCACAATCTTCAAGCTCTTTTGGTGCAGGCTTGGCCTCTATGGGTTGATCATCATATGTTTCAACTTCATATGTCTCCTCAACGTCAACGTCATCATATTCAATTTCCTTATATGTGATGGCATGAAATGTCTCTTTCCGGAGGAATTTTCGCTTGATGAATCTGATGTCTTTATACGCAGTTATACATTATGTCATAATGGACGCAAATTCATTTCATAACAGGGGCTCAATCTTGTATAAAGTTGTCATTTAGTGGTAGGAATAATGATTTTTTTTCATAGCATTCTTTGAATATCTTTGGTATCAAACCTAGGTAGCTTCATAGGTGGTACCTCTTCAGAATATATGGGCATACAACACCAATCATTATTCACTTCTTTATGCATTGCTACAGAATATAGTATGTTCCCTAGTGCAGTCCGCTTTTTAAGAGGTAGAAGATAACGGGTCATGAGTTCTTCAATCTTATGCACCTCAAGTGGAATAATTTTCTTGAAGTGTTGAAGGGAGATACACGTGACTATGAGTATGCTATCTGAGATTGACAGGCTACCTATTCTTCTGGAGAATACATCGTACACTGTATTCATGTAAATAAAGTCATAATCATAATCGTCATTTGAATATTCCACCTCCCTACTCCATTGGTTTGTAGACTGACATACTCTTCGGGATTTGGTTGGAGTGATATCATCTTCATCCATGTCACTCCTTAGATGAGATACATGTTTCTTTTCTTTGAGAATGGTTGGTGATTTGGGAAGAGTCAATATTATCTTCTTTCTCCCAACATGCTTCTTCTCATCTTTAATTCCACGCTGCTTTACAATCTTTGAATTTGATGCCTTAGCCTTAAGGGAACTCGACGGCTTCAACTTCTTAGCATGAATTATCTGGCATCTTCATATATCATTACTTCATATATTGCAAAGGGCTGGATCTCGCCATAGATCCTGAATTCTTTTCCATCCCTAAAGTACTTTATACACTAGTATAGTATTAATGGGACAATACTATATTCATGCAACCAGGGATGACCTAGTAGCACTTGAATGAAATTTTAGCATTAATTACAAGAAACTTGGCTTTTGTATGAAGTTCTCCAAATTCATGAGGGAGCATGAATGACCTAAGGGTCTTCTTCCTTTTCTCGTTGAAACCATGCACCATCAGCTTATCTGGCTCGAGGAGTTTCACATAAAGGCAGAGTGATCTTAGTGTTTTAAGGCTCATGAGATTTATTGTAGATCCAGGATCGACCAAGATTTGACTGATTATCATCTTATCGCTCTATGTAGTAATATAGAGAGGACAGACATGATCTATCATTCTGAGCATCATATCCTCTTCGATAAAGGTGAGGAACAGCTCGTTATGGGCTTGCAAGACTTCGATCATGTTGCATTCAGTAAACTACACCTCATATCTTTCGGTATCTTTGAGATCCTGAATCAAAGTCTCCTGAAGGTCCTTAGACATTACTAAGGAATTATATATGCTGAGTTGTGCAGGTATTTTTCTCAAATGGGATAAGGTATTATAATTTATCCCATTGGCTGAAGTGTTCTTTTTCTTAGGATCTTTAGGGATAATATCATCATTGATGACTATCTCTTACTCCTTATCTTTGTTGGAGACCCCTTTCTTTAATGGAGGCGGCAGTATCTTGTCGCTTCCCAACTGTACTTGAGCGATCTCCTTTGGTTCAAACTCAATTAGTGGCATAATTTTTTCAGATTCAGCCATTGTTACATCTAGGGATTCATCTGTTGATTCAGAGTCACCACCCAGGTTTACATGTCCCATCTATGACATTATGTCGGGGTCTGATTCATCTTCCTTTGAAAAATACAATTCTTCTTCCAAGCTATAGTCCATCTATGTCACCATTAGAAATAATTCAGAAGAAACTTCCTTAGTGTATCCTTCTTTTATCAGCGCATTTGGTGCCACTGAGATGACCCAGCATATTTTTATAGGAAAGGAATTCTCATCATTTTCTTTGGCTTCATTAATTTTAAGCTCTGACATAAATTCAGCGAGCTTGATAGGTCGCCACACATTCTGGTAGTATTAATCTAAACTATCGATAATTCTTTGAGTTGTTGTCTTTTTTTTCCTTAGGTTTTTTTAGCTTGATATTCCTTTTGGAAGATTTTATTTTACTAGACTTTGAAGAACCAACTTGGTCAAAATATTGTTTGGATGTTGATGCTCGCATAGCAGGCAGTGTCTTGAGATTTATCACCAGCTCAGTAGGAGACTTCTATTTCACACTTAGAATACCCTCAAGCTGTTTTAGCATTTTCACTATTTTCTTAGAGACTACAGTCTCCCACTAGCCTTCTTGCATTTGTTCATTTTCACTTCTTCTTTCAACTGGGGGTATATGAGAGGAAGTAACTATCTGAGTTAATTCTTTCCTAGGGTGAGTCAACACATTATCTGACAATGCGAGTTCCCCTTTCCTGTATTTTCTTTCAAGCCAATCTTTGAAGATATAACAATCTTTAATAGGATGGTCGAGTACATGATGGTATTATCAATAATTCGGGTCACTCGTTGTTTTGACTCCTCAGGCCTCTTGCATTCTGGCAATTCTAAGCCCGTCTTCACTTCCTGTCGAAATAACTTGGCGACACTCTCTTTTAAATGAATATTATTTATTCATCTTATTTTTTAGAGATGGGAACATTCTATCATCTGTTCCTATTGCTTGCCTCGGGCATTCTCCTCAAGCTTAGAAAGTTCATGGCATATCATTTCCCTCGAGTAGTAGCTTCATTTGAGGGTTAGGGTTGTAGACCTGCTTAGGCTTTTCTTCATACTACATTTGGTTTCTTTTCCTTTTCTATGTTATAAACCACATATTTTTCTTTGTTGGATCTTGAGAAAAATGTAGAGTTGGCCTCACCCCTTCTGGTACCCTCAACCTTAGCCTTCTTGGGTTACTCAGAATGGCTCTCTGATCTGGAAAAGTTTAGTTTCTCAAACTTGGCTGCATCTTGAAATTTGGTAATGGTAACCATACATAAGAATGGCTGCATCTTATCATTGATTTTTCCCATTAGTAATTCATGGCGTGTTCTTCCTCAAGTTGCTGCTCATATTTCATACTTAAATTATGCCAGTAAGTAATGTATTTTATCACTAGTTTTTCTCTTTTTCGTTTATTCAAAGCAATGTCAATTATCGTTATCTTTTCAATCGCACTGGCGTATCTCTTCATGACTATAGTTTCCAATTCTGCGAAAGTCTTCACAAAATTGTTTGGCAGTTCGACATATTATTCGAAAGTAGCTGTTGTTAAACTACTAACAAACTGTTGGAAGAGTATGGCGTCGATACCCCCTGTGTTCATGTATGTGTAGCTTTGAACTACACCAGGTGCTCCCGGGGGTTTTTGTTACCATCAAAAGTATTGAATTTTTATATAGAATATTCCTTCCGATATAACACCTGATCATACTCAGCAAGATATGGGCGACCCTTGCCGCCAACTTCTCCACCTGATCAACAGCTATAATAGCCCAGATCTTTTTTATAATGATTTCTTCCAACTGTGCATCAGTCACAAGGTTAGAAGTACTTACAACATTTTGTGGGGTGGATTGACAGACAATGTTATGGGCCTCGCAATCACCTTCATGAGCTCCTTTTACTCATAATACTTATAGTACTTAAAAGTTTGGAGGATCTAGAGGAGGATTGGGCATGGGACCTACTGCAACATTTCACTACATCATCTGTATCATTGTCACCATTTGAGCCATCATCTCAATCATTTTTACATTCAACTGAGAGATTTCTCTATCCTTCACCCTTATTTGACACCTCATCTGTCTTCTCATGTCGGTGAGTGCTATTTTCATCATCAAGGATATTCCTTTCTACTTTGTCCTCTTCTTGAGAATGACCACCTCCGCCAGTGGTGGACCCAGCTTCATGGTGGCATCGGTATACTTGCCTAACTGGCTGTTGCCAATGGCCATCGCCTTCACCGTCATCATAGTAGTCCTCATCATCGGCATTGGTATGTCTCACCATGTAGACCACTTCCATGTCCAAGGTGTTATTTATTTGATTCATTTCTTCTTCCCCTTTGATATATTCCTCTTCTTTTATGTATTCTTCTCCTTCCCCTTCTAGTATACGAGTCTTTGAGCGGCGACGCCACTAAATCTTAAGTTCTTGATTAGGCAAGGAGATTTCTTCGACAAATGGGCTACGGTCAAAGTTAGTCTCTTCTATTTAAGAGGTCAACAAACGACGGGATCCCCTGGAGGATTCTCCAAGGTGTCGACCATCGGGAGGGGCATCATCATGGGTCCTCTTTGGGACCTATCTTTGACATTGTCTAATTTTGGAGGCAAATCTATGGGAAGCCTCATTGGATGTCACGCCTAAATCAGTTCTTCTTTATCTTCTATCTTCTTATTCTTCTCTACGAGGCATTGGCATCCATATTTCTTTTCTTTTCCTCTAGGACCTTTCAATAGAGGATCCCTAAACCCGAGGTTCAGGTGTCATGCCTCGATGCTCACCACACATGAAATATTTTCTTTTTTTTCTCTCCATCATAACATATAAGCATTCTTTTGGCGGAGTTCTCCATGTCTCGACCATCAGTGGTCGTTAATATCTTCTCTTCTTCAGTCATCTTTCTTTCATAGTCTTATGGTAGACCCGAGCTGAGAGTTTTAGGCTCCTTCTAAGGAGCTAGGACTTCAGGCTATTGATCTCAAAATAACTTCTTAAGCCCACCAATGAAGTTGTTTCTCTTCACCCATTTCATACCTGTAAACCCATTCTTGGGTGGGAATCATTGCCTCTGGCTCTTGGGCCGACAGGTTGGAGGGATGGGTTAAGAATTGTTGCTAAGCTTGAATTTCAATATTTTTCTTTCTCCTCAGCCTTCTTGTAAGCCTTCCATCAGATGAGGAGGCCTCAGTATCATCCTTCCCGGGTGCAGGTAACCCAATTGATAGAGTTGTGGTGTTTATAGCTACCATAGAAATCCTCCAACCAATCACAACTCTCTTGGTGGCTGAGGTTTCTAGCTGTGAAAGCTGTTTAAATACAGAGACTCTCTTAGAAGGATTTTTAGAAGTAGTACTGGCCCGTAACACTGGCAGATGTATTCTTCGTGTAATAACTTTAGTAGTGGGTCACTACTCTGACAGATGTGCTACATGGGTAGGAGCTCCGATAAGATAGAGTCTGAAAGTTTGTTAGGGATGTTAAGCCCTATGAACTTAGTCCCAAGCTAACCAAGAGGGAGGGTGAATTGGAATTTTAATTTTTTTTTTTCACAAAGAACAAAAATTACATAAACCAAAATCACACCATGAGAAAAATAAATGCGGAAATTAAAAGTGCGGAAGCAAGAAAATAATAACACAGATATTTATAGTGGTTCGATCAACTTGACCTACGTCTACTCCTTGGAGGCACCCTCTAAGTATTGCACTACAAACGTGACTCTCCTTTAGCCCCCACGGCTAGGCGGAGAAGCTCTCACAAAGAACCTCTTTTTGCCACCCCAGCAAGGCAGAGAACCTATCTCCTTTTGCTTCCACCTGACGCTGGCAAAGAACCACAAACAGATGCTGACTCCTTACCTCTACCGACCCTTCCACGGACGAGAAACTCTAGATAAAGAAGAAGCAGAGCGATCCTTGAAGCAACCCTTGTGAATCCCCTCACAAGCTCCCCCTCACAAGATCCTCTCTCTCTTTCTCTCCTCAAGGCCTTATCAGGTCGCAGCAGCAAAAAGGTTGATCAAAATATTGAACAAGAGCTCTTAAATAGAAGAGCTTCAAAGGAGCTCATTAATTGCAAGTTGCCGACAATATCGTCTAGGCCAATATGGAAATCGGCTTGGCCGATCAGTACAAATCTCAGAAGATCGGCTAGAGCATCACCCTGAATGCAAACTGTATGATTTAAAATTGGCTTGATTGTCCAGGCTGATCTCATGATCGTCCTAGCCGATCAGTTCAAATCAGAGGAAAATCGTCTAGAGCATTATCCTGAATTCGAGCTGGCTGATATTTATCATCCTGAAGTAACCAAGGTTTTTGAATAGATCGTCCTAGCCGATCTTGCGATCGTCCAGTACGATATGATCGTATCAATCATCCTTAATTACTCTTTTGATTTCCTGAATAATTAATGCATAATTTGTGAATATCATCCAAGCCGATCAATGATTGTCCTGGCCGATTATTAAAAAATACAGTATACCTTAAATGTCTATGGCGGCAATTTCTTTCTATTTTGAGCTTATCGTCCAGGACGATCTGTTAATGACGGCTTCCTTAATTAAGAATCCTTGTTTAGATTTCTGTCTTAAGCCCGATCGTCCAAGACGATGTAAATATCATCCTGACCGGTATGAGTAAAAATAGAAATTCTAAGTCTCTCAAGTGTGTATGTGTAGTGTTACTTAACATCAGTCTCTTTGAACATTACAAATAGACTCAAGAAAAGAAAAAATAAAGTACAGACTGACTCAACCCTAAACCTACACAATCTTGAACTAGCTTCGTTTGTTCGTCCGATCTTCGATTCCTGAAAAGTTAGAAGTAACAAGCAGTCCAAGAGAATCAATAGTGTTTGTCAATCATCAAAACATAATTCAAGAAAATAGATTTGCAACAATCTCCCCCTTTTTGATGATGGCAAAACACAACGAAGATAGTTGGCAGTAAAATTTTAGGACCGATAAGTGTAAAAACATCATAAACTTCTCCCCCTTTTGACATATTAAAAAGGAGGAGGGAACAAAAGAAACAGACCAATTGCAAACATTTTTTTTGTTTTAAACCAAGGCATGAAAATGATGTAGTATTCCATGTGATTGATTTAAAAACATGTGGGTTAATGAGTTAACAATCGCAACAATCTAAAGAGTGGTAGAATATCCCATCATGGTTACCCTTAGCCCAGACGTTTTGTTAGGGTAAAATCATCTTTTGAAATCAATGACCTAACTCAAAGAATTAATTGGATATGAGAAAAAGAATCCATCCATCACTTGGTTTAAGAAAAAAATATCTTTATAAAATAATGAACCAAAGTAAATCTGTCACGATGGCGAAATAATCGAAATCAAGCCTTTGAGAATCAAAAACTTCTAAGTTCTAAAAGATTTAAAAAGAGAGAATAGCTTGCTTTTGAGTTGGC